>NC_065527.1:42111948-42190322 GCF_006386435.1 Epinephelus moara | reverse complement strand
GATCCCCCCCCCCCCCCCCCCCCCCTCCCCCCCCTCAGACTGCACCTTGCATAATATTGCTGAGCTTTTCCAGACAGACAGACAGCCTGCAGTGGTGAGGTCCACTGGGATTCACACAGCAGGTGGAGGTGGAGGTGTGATGATGAAGGGGCTGGCTGTAGGGCTTGCACTGATCAATAAAGGCACCCCCTCATAAATATGTGTGTGCACATGAAATAGCTGCAGCTGGTGTTTCAGGTCATCATTTTGCATGCATGCCTCTCTGTGTCTGTCTCTCCCTTTGAACGTGAAGAGGGAATGTGTTTGCATGAATGGACATCAGACATGGAGACCAAACGCGCTGTGCACGCAGGGCTGCATGCAGGAGGAGCAGACTGGCAGCACGGGGCTCTTTGTCCAACACACACCCGCCCTTGCTTGCAATGGATGGATCACACCAACTAATTACATTTATCCATTTGCGGCTGGCTCTGCTGCCCAAATGCTGTCTCCATACTGCTGCTGCTGAGCGTCTCTCATTAGTGGTGGGAACAACCTCGGCAGCCTTCTCACGACCCAGAAACCCTCTCTGAGTGACTGTCCGCTGGTTATTTCCAGCCCAGCCCTCCGGCGCACAAATCACGAGCAGTGTGCTCCGAAATTTCAACAACTGACTGTGTGAGATCATTATTATTATTATTATTATTATTATTATTATAATGAAACCACATTCATCTCGTGCAATGATGCCAATCAACGTGGAGCATGTGATCAACACGTTATTGATCATGGTCTCTGCCAGGAGCACCAAGACAACACCATTACACGCCAAATTCATCATTATATTAATTTTAATATGCACGGTTTAGGATTTGGTGATTGGATATGTCCCTAAATAGTGTGTCTTGCGAGTTCAGAGGCTCGTGCGCATCATATTCCGTCTCGAGTCTGATAGTTTTGATTTCTAAGAATTAATTTACGTATTAATTAACATTTTATATCCCCTCGCGACTCGGCAGCTCTTGATAATACATGATGATTGTATCACGCACGGTGGGTGCCGAGTTGGAAACACCAGCCGGAGCTCTGGAGCCGCCGCTTACCTTCGCCGGGCAGCAGCGGTCCTGGAATCCGAGCACAGAGCGAGGGAGGCCGGGGATGCTGCCGCCACTGCTCCCTCTCCTCCGGAGGGGTGGATGGATGGATGAAAGGCTGGTTTTTCCGCTCCACCGATCGGGTTTGTGTTACCACGCTTCCTCCAAAACCGAACCGACACACATTCGGGGGGCGGGGGGGGCTGAGGCTGGAGGAAAAAAAGCAAGGCAACGTAATCCTGAATGGTAATGGCTGTCCTATTCCTCCTCCTTTCCCCCTCTGTGGTTCTCCCTTCTCCTCTCAGCAACCCCCAACCAGCCCTCCTCTCCTGGTCCGCTTTCACACACGCACACACACACACTCTCTCTCTCTCTCTCTCTCTCTCTCTCTCTCTCTCTCTCTTTCTCTTCAATAGGCTATTTTCACGGCTCCGACACTTAACCCATGTCTATTGAGTGTGTTAAGTGTCGCGGAAATTGAAATTTCGGTTGTACTCCTGCGTCATCCAGTGGCTCAGCAGCACCGCCAAACCCAAACCGACACACTCACAGTCACACACACTTTCACTCGTTTGGGGAATAAAGAGGGGGAAAGGGCGTTCACGGTATTTGCAGCGGCTACTCATTCACATATATTTCAGGATTACGCAGAAGAAGCATTGCTGGATCTGTTCTGCGCTTTTGCATCACGAGATAGCATTAATCTGGTTTTTCTAATCCCTCCACATACACACACATATATACACACACACACGCACCACCAACTCCTCCTCTCTCTCTCCAAACAGCTGGAGGAAGAGAGGGAGTAGCTCAAAAAGCAAATTGATTACAGCTGGAGAGATGGAGAGGAGTGGACAGTTTTATTTGGGCTGCCGCTCCCAATCAGGTCTTCACAGTTTGGGCTGACCTTTGGGCTGTCATAGGAGTCCCACACCTCACACTTTACATGTTTGTAATTTTTTATGCAAACTTTTCCATCAAAACATTGTTTATAGGCTGCAACTTTGAACTGGATTTTAGGGCCCTATGTAAAGGCAAGTCTGGCAAACTCTGCACCTCAGCATCTGCATCTCATTTAATGATTCAGTGTGTAGGATGTAGGGAGATATATTGGCAGAAATGGAATATGATACAATAAGTAAGTTTCTTTAGTGTATAATCACCTAAAAATAAGAATAGTAGTGTTTTTGTTACCTCACAATGAGCCATTTATATCTACATAGGGAGCAGGTCCTCCTCCACAGAGTCTGCCATGTTGCACCGCCATGTTTTTACAGTAGCCCACAATGGACAAGCCAAACACTGGCTCTAGATAGGGCCATTCACGTTTGTGTGTTTTAACATTTCAGCCCCAGCAGCCATGGTTAAAAGGAGAGCATATATTAGCAGGTGCTAGGCTAGCGGCCTATCTTCAACATGCCAAACAGCGTGTAGGAGAAACACTGATTTGTAACGTGAAACTGCTTTATTCAGTGTTTTTACTGTTTCAAATCACCAGGTCTGTTTGTTTTGGAAAAGAAGAGACCTCTGCAGATAATTTTCCCCCTGGTAAAAACCTACTGAATGTTTAAATTAGAAATACGGTGAGCACACGTAAGTTATAAGAGAAAATAGTTGAGCACACATAAGCAGGTCCTGGGCTAGTGAGTCGTCTGCAATGTGCCAAACAGCATAGGAAATGCAGGGGACGTGCCCCCTTCATATACGAACATGTGCATTTGCTCCCCCTGATAAAAACACTAAAGTAGCATATGATTTTGCTTTTGACAAAATTTACACCATATGTTGATGCAAGGAAGAAAAATCACAAATTGGTGGATAACTCAATTCATCAGAATGCAGGAAATGAATTGTTTGATGGCCAAAATTCTCTGGCAGGAGACCCCCAAACCCCCCATTTCATGTAACCCAGTGTTGAAACGAAACAATGACTGTGTGCAATATGAAAGAGGTCCCTCAGACCTCAACACGACATTTAAAGTGTCTGTCAATTCACTGTTTGGGTTTTTAATAGACCAAAACAAAGAACTGCTATTGCTCTTCCAGTCATTATTCTTAATTGCTGTTTTTTGTCATTCTTGTCTCAATTACTGTTTGTAGTGTTTTTTCTGTTTGCTTTATTGTAAGTCTCTATGCCTGTAAGAGTGTTGTAAGGATGTGTTTTATTCCTCAAAAGCTAAACCAGGGACAAGATCTGCAAATTAGCCACAGCTGTAAGTCCTACATATATTGTGTTGGTTGCCTTTTTTAATTTATTTTTTGGGCATTTTAGCCTTTGATTGACAACAGACAAGCGTGAAAGGGGGAGAGAGAGAGAGAGAGAGGGAGCGACATGCAGCAAAGGGCCACTGGCCAGAGTCGAACCCGGGCCGCTGCGGCAACAGCCTTGTACATGGGGCGCGTGTTCTAACCACTAAGCCACCGACGCCCCGCATTGATTGCATTTTACTTAAATGTAACAATGCCTACACGTAAAATAAATTAATAAATAAACAAATAAAAATAAACTTTACTATTTTGGTTTAGTCTTACCGCTCTCATAGCATCCAAAAACCCACAACTGCCCAGCACCAAGCAGCATACTGTGGAAGCAGGTTGGAGGTTTCTGGCACAGTTTCACCTATTTCCAAGGTGCATGGAGAAGAGGAAGACATCTGAAGAGGTCAAAACTCCAGCTACACTTGTACACAGAATGATTTTATTATAAGACCAATGTGTTGCAGCAGGTGGTAAACCCAATCACCAGACGATATGCTGGCTTTTCATGTTTTTGCAAACTACAGATGGTTACATTTCAACGTTATTAGTTAGTGGATACGTTGAAACTTTGGTTTCTACAACGCTGTGGCATGTGGTTACCTTTTGACACACAAAAAAACTTGGTTGTGGTTTGGAAAAGAGCATGTTTTGGTTTAAAATACCAGTTTTGGTGGCACTATCCGGGCAGGAAATACAATGATGACTATGTAAATAACAAGCACATTTCGAGGTACTATCCTGACAGGAAAAGCAGGGAAGTCTTGGTAAAAAACAAAAACAAAGAAACAAAAAAACAACAACAAAAAAGCAGTTTTCATGATACTATACGTGGTGGACACACAGCAACTGGTTGCTACAAAACAACCAGTTTTGTTGCTTGTTGGTCTAGAATAGTGGTCTGCCGCTTGGCAGCTGTCTCATCTAGGTAACCCACCATCCAACATTCCCTCCACCTCCCGATGACAAAGTCAGCTCATACACTACATTACTTTAGGAATGTATGTATTAATCGTATAAATGTAACTTATCTGTGGTATGCAGAAACGTATGATGTCAACTTTTATTCCAACAACTGAGCTGTGTGAACACAGGGGAGAATTTAGCAGCCAAAGACTCCAATTTTCCTATCAGGAGGTGGTGCAGACCAAAACTGGAGCTAAAAGGGAGTGAATACTGGACTTACATTCATCAGGTGTCCAGAGACATGACTCCAAAAAACGCTGCTCTGTTTTAGTCAACAAGTAGTTAATGAAAAATGGTCTTGTATTAGTTGAGGTGTCCTTGTTTTGCCCGACTGTGATGCACTCAGATTGATAAAGCACTGGGTCAACTGGGTATCACTGGGATTGCTGTGTTGGTAGAGCAGGATAATCCAGACGCAGCTGATCAGAGAGGGTGAAACACTGCTGGATTATCTGCTGCAGCTTTAATCAAACAGCAGCTAATGTACTGACCGGCCACATGTACTGTGACAATAAACATGGAGTAAAGTTCACCACTGTAACTGCTTGTTTTTTCATTACCAGTTAATTATTGATGATCCTTCAGTATAAAGCGGGGCTGTATAGAACTGGAGCTCCTGTCATGAATCTAATGGTCAGTGATGGCTTTGGCTGTGAACTCAAACCAAATTCACTTTACATAATTGAAACTTGTGATAATGTGAGTCATGGATCTGTCAACGCCGCCATGGCTATCTGTAATTTTCAGTTTAGTAAGACCAATTTGGATTTCAGGAGGACAATGAGACCGATTGCCTTCAGACAAAGCTTAACTGTGTGAGTCATTCTTCATGGAAAAACTTATTCATTCACATGGGCATAAAGTCAAAACCTCAGTGAAGTTTAATCAGATTTGAGGATGTGACATTAAACTGAGTATACAGTTTAGACTGTGAGGAGAACTCCAAACTGCCCACGGCTACTTCAGCACCAGTTTCCTGACACTCTAACACTTCAGGTTTGGCCTGATGTCAACAGTCTGGGCACTTAGCTAATGTTTCCACCTGTGTGATCTGAAATGAAAATACAGGTTTAGTACTTGCTCTTTAACTTGTACCTGACAAAGTAGGAAATTTTAATTTTCTCTTACTGCACTTATACCAACATGCCAAATCAAATTCCAAACACTTCCTTCTATTGTACAAATGCTCAGTGCTCAACCAATGTTTATTTTCATCTTTGGTAACACTGAACAGTTCTCAGCCTCTAAGACCTTTAAAAGAACCCTATAATAATCTTTTAGGATTTAGGATTTTAGAAATGGAGGTTTACAGCTCATTTCTCCCAGTAGATCTCACCAAACCAAAACAGTTTAGAACCAGTCACCAACGAAACAATTTTCTAGGTATTTAAAAAACATCACACATTTCACATTTAATGTTTACGGTTCAGTTAGTATTAACTGTAAATGGGCTATATGCAAAATTCTGAGCTTATGAGTTGTCTGTACATGGTTCTCGACATGGAGGTGCCTCAACAAGCAGCTAGTAGCTAACTGTGCTAACTTCATAAACAGCGCTAAACAACAGCAACAGTGCTGACAGAGCTGATGGTGTTTACTGGGGGGGAACCACAGGGTAGGCGCTACATTTCCCATGCAGGCACAGCCAGAGAGGCAACAAACCACAGAGAAGCTCAGATTACAACATATGTAGAAGGAGCATGACTTAATTCTCTGCTGAGGATACCATTGCTCCACCATATCTTTACACAGGAGCTCTGATTCTCTGCCCAACAGCAATTGTGCCCAACCTGACCCACCGGGTTCAAGCTGGGCTGTAATGTCTCATCATTACCCCGGGCTTGAATCATGGTGGGTTTTCACTAATTTACAGGTGTAATTTTATTTATTTATTGAAAAAAGAGCCATTAAACCATAGCACAGCCATAAAACTGCATACTGCTTCTTGCTTAAATGTCCACCCCAAGAAAAGAGCTGAAGTGTTTGTTCGTAACGTCACATAATGACGAAACCTTTTTCAGTTCTTCAGGGAGACTTGATGAGTTTTCCCTCCAGCGTTATCTGTGCTCTTGGCTCCATCTTGTGGCGCTTCACAGAGCCTCCTAATCCCATCAGTCACAATAACTGAATCAAGGATGTCAACCTGCATGCATTCATATCAGTTATCATCGGAGCGGTCCAGCCATCCCTCTGGAGCGTTTACTCTCTAAATCCATTTAAGGATTTACTAAAATTAGGTCAGTGGGTTAAAGAAATGGACTGTAATTAAACTTCCTTTCACAGCAGAGGCACAGCTGAACACATTACATGTTTACCACAGCTGAAGGAATAACTGCAAGTCATTTAACCAGCTGTGGTTTGGCTGTTTAGTACAAACTGTTTGTCTGCTGCTTGTCAACATCACAGGATGACCTGTTTTTATTATTTGCAGCCTTTAAAAAAAATAAAAAAAATTATAATGTTATCATAGAGCATTAGAGGCGTTTTTAATCTGTTGTTTGACTAATTAGGCCAATAATTAACAGCCTGCAATCCACAATTGGCGATGAAACTACACACATACAGGACTTTGGATAAAACCAATATTAAAATAACTGTGTATTAGGATTCAGCATTTTTATAATGTTAAACTTATTAAAATGATAATAAAACACAGTTTTATGGCTACATTTTCACACCATCATGTCCCATTTGCTAATGTTTATTCACAGTATGTTTTTATATTAATTCTATATCTTTTGTAGCGATGGAGAAAGAATTCAGATTACGTTAAGTGTGTGACCCATATAGGCTGCGTCCTTTAAGTGGCCTGGTTTTGATTACGACCCGTGGCTTTTCGCTGCATGTCATCCCCCTCCTCTCTCCCACCTTTCCTGTGTATCTATGCCAAAAAAATAATCTTTAAGAGGAAAAAAAAGTAGCAATACTGCACTGTAAAAATACTCCATTACAAGTAAAAGCACTACATTGAAAATGTTTCATACCAGCAAGTAAAAAAATGTTGGTATTAACAAAATTTACTCAAAAACTCTCAGGGTCTCAAAAGTAAAAGTACTTGGTGCATTAATGTGTAAGCAGCACAGGTGGGACCAAGTCATTGTTTTGCAAGTTACCAATAAGTTCCAAGTGTTTGCACTCAAGTCCAAAGTCAAGATTGACAAGTTCCAAGTCCTAAACTTTAAGTTTCAAGTCGTAAACAATTTATAATGCACTCTTCATCTAATGTAATGCCATTTTAACAGCAGAGAAATAATATACTAAATATACAAAAATCATGAATACTTTTTACATTTTTTCTTATTTGTTAAAACAAGTTTGTTGGAATTTGTTGTGTTTGTCTGTAATTTTCAACCAACACATTTTGCGTACTGCAATTAGTTTTTGAGGACTACTATTCAGTTTTTTGTTATGTAATCTTTTTTTTTTTTTTTACACAAACAAAATCATCTTTGGGGTAATTCTTTTTCAATCTGGCACTCAATAGTGACATTCATTCTTCATCTTCCTCTACTGCAACTTTACTGGATGCTGTCAGAATGGTTCAAATAAAGTGGATCTGGGGAAATCAAGCATCGACTTGCTGGGAATGAATAATTGATTAAGGAAATGGAAGGAAATTACATACCTTTAAACGTTTGTGCTTGGGAGAAGGTTTTAAGTATTTTCAAGGTAAAAGGGCCAAGTACAAGTAAAGTCACGAGTCATTGGTGTTAGCAAGCCCTTTTTTATTTTGTCGAGTCTAAAGTCAACTAAATTTGTGACTCAAGTCTGAGACGAGTCCACACCTCTAGGAAGCAGCATTTTACTCTTGTAGCTAATGGAGATTAGGCTAATATAGGCACTACAACTATCAACTGTTGGTAGATTAATCTACAGTGACAGGGTCACAGGTTGCAGCATTATTGTTTTTGCTTTTCCACACATTTCTAAAAAGAGAGAAAAAATGAAAGGGAAGAACAAAACAAGGAGATGTGCAATAATAACATTTATTTGCAAACTTGTACAAGCGAACAGGAAATAGCGATATCTGATTTACAGAACAGAACTGCGGACAGTTGCATGTTCCCTCATGGTGACTGGTCGGTTTTGCCTGAGTGGCAGGGTGGTGGTGTGTAAGTTCCCTCCTTCACCATCTTGTCACGCTGCTGACGGATTGCATGCAGCCTCTGGCGCTGCGGGGGTAAGAGAGGAAGAGTTTAGTTGTTGAGGCAGAATAACAGATGAAGAGAGAGGAGAGAAAAGGAAAATAAAGTAATTAATGCTAATGTCCTTCATCCCTCCACCCTTTTCTTATCCATGGTCTTTTACTCCGTTCACCACGTGTTCTTGTGGGAGACAGAAGAACTAGAAGAACAGCTCCCTACCTCTGCTCTGACCTGGAGACATGCAGACTTCCATCCAAATCATAATTGGTTGCTCATAATGAAAAATCCAGTCTTGTCTTTAATAACTAACATTTTAAGCTTAATACATCTTAAACTGATGTGAGATTCATGTCAGTCGTTCATCTTAAATCAGCAGTTTATCTCCATCACGTCCTGAAAGAATGAGATGTAGCTTACGGGCAAATCAAGGCGTCTGGATCAAGGCAAGGAAATTCCTGCCACTGCAGCACATTCACAGTGAGCAGACTGTACATCTGTCTCTCCTCTGCTGACACACACGCAACCATCAAAACTGACCTCAGTTTAACTCTGACAATATTTAAAAGGACTGGACGTGGGTGCTGTATTTCTCTCTGAACACACTTTTGTCATGAATTCCTAGTCATTTTTACTTCTGTAAAGTGTTTTTCTATTGATGCTTAAAACATGCTCCCTTCTCCTCCACCCTACGATCCATCACACCAAACTCTATACCAGAATGTTAAAAATATAAAGATATTAATATTAGATATAGATATGAAGGTCAAACAAGGGCTAAAGACCATTTGGAGGAAATTACATCAAATACTTTCTTAGTGAGTTTATGAGAAACTTTGAAGCAATTTAATTTTATGTGCTGGAAAATTTGTTTTTTTTTTAAAGCTGAAGGAAAAACATTTAGCAAACAGGTTTGGGTGGTGTAAGCAGCATGATTATCTGCAGACCCATATTGTTTTTCCACACTGCTGGCTTGGTTTGACTCAGCATGTCAGCCCAACGCAGCAGGGATTTGCATCTCAGTTACAACAGAGCTTCCTACTTGAAGGTGTGTTAGGCACGCAGGAGAAAAACTAAACTACTTACTGCAGAGACTCAGTTAGAAGCTGCAAAAGTACTGAGAGCTGAACACACAGAGACTTAAAAAAAACCAAACGCCTTTCTCCCTGCTCTTCTGCACAGGTAGACGTGAGTTGAGTCTTGCAACACACACTTGTCTCAGGGGGAGAAGGGGGTTGTCAGGGGTTGGCTGTGGTAGGCAAGACATTACTGCAACCCGCCTGGAGTTGGTAAAGCTCGCTTTTGGCCCATCTTCGGAAATGGTCCATGTTGAGCGCGGCTCTGCATGTTACAATTAACAATGGAAACACAAATTGGCACAAGCAAGGGTGCCAATGGAAAAGCCTTACTACCAATGAGACAAACTCCTGACTGATGTCCCACAAGTTATTAAAGAGAACCCATAAAGACGATTCAAGGCCTTAAACTTCCATGTTTTATAACCTTAAGCACAGTGGATGAAAAAGATTTTTTGACAATGATTAATAGAAAGAGTCACTTAGTTTTTTACTTTGACAAAAAAAGCACCTACTGTGATCATCAGCACTTTTTTAACCGCTTCGATCACACACACACACACACACACACACTGTAAATGTAATTTAGCTCAACGAAACAATAATATTGTGGAAAAAATAGAATATCAATAGCTTTTTTTTCATTTTTGTTCTGATATTATGTTAATATCTTCGTAGGGCAATAAGTGATTGACAGATCCATTTAACATGAAGTCACATTATCAAAAAGACAGAGCTGCAAAGAACAGTTGTCCCAGTTGTGCTCACAGCATGAACTTTCATTGCCTGCTGGCATACTGATCCTTGTTTGCACTCAAAATTATAGTGAGTGAGCTCAGTTCCCTCATGCAAAAAGTACACAACATCTAACATAACAAAAGTGAGCATGGCTTCTGCAGTTTCTTGAGCTATCACCTGGCAGTATTCCAAAATAAGCCATTTTTTCAAAAGCCGCTGACTGCACACAGAAGTCATTATGCAGACACTTACCGTCTTTTCCCTATGCATGCACTCATAGAAGTCCTCAAACTCCAGCTGGCACTCCTTCTTGGCACGGGTCTGCCCGATGCCGTGGGCGCATTGAATCCACTCCTTCTCAAAGGCATGGCAGCGGGCCGCTCTCTTGTTGGGCTGATTTCCACTCTGCAGCAGCATCCAGCCATCCAGGTTGATGCCAAGCCGTGACTGAAGGTCCACAAATGGCATGATTACTAATGAAGGAGGAAATGGAGAGGAAAGAAAGATGAACAGGGGTTATTCATATAGATTATACAAAACCATATTATTTAGATCTCAGAGTAAATCACCAGTCTCTTATGAAAAGGACAGAATTTGTTGCAGTTTGAAGAGGTTTCAAGGGAAATTCGGCATCAACACTTGTTTTGTTTCACTATCCTCAAAGTGCATTGTCTGATTTTTTTTTTGGTCCAACTAAATCCTTGTTGGTTTCAAATAAACCATGTTATGAGTTACTACCAAAAGCTGTAGTCACTCTAAGACACATGCTTTAAAACTGCTATTTAATTGTAAGAGAGACAGAATGGGTGATCAGACTGATGAAGGTCTGACAGCAGCAGCCTTTCTAACTGGTTATGAGCTTTGGCAACATACATATGTACAGTACATCGGCATGCTTCAGCAACTGTCAATGTTTCTCTATAACTGTCCCTTACAAATAAATGTACCATAGTAACAGTTAAGGCTTTTAGCAAGAAAACACTGTTGCAGCATTGTTCAGCACACAGTACACTCAATAATGTTTTGTGAATCAGAAGTATACACACAAACAATAAGTTATGCAGCATCACACGAGACAAAAAGACTAAAAACACTACTTGTTTTCATAATTGTAATGGCATGCCAAATACCATAACAAAGAGTGCTGTCTAACTGCCTCAGTATGGCATTACAGACTTAAATGGAAGTGACACAGAAATGAAAATACTATTGGAATTATACAAAGAGTACATATACGAAATTATGACATAGATATGGTAAACCTTCATCAAAATTTGGTTGTTGCAGAAGCACAAGAACAAAAGTAGTAGAGATAGAGAAAAAACAACAGAGAAATAATTTGAGAGGTATATACAAAAACTAAAATACGAGTAGAAATACTATTCATGGATGTATGGGGACAAAAAAAATCACAAAGTGAAAGTAGTGATTAATAGCAGCAGAGTCAGCAGGTCCTTGTTAACAGTGCACATCACACTGATGATGATAAACTAATGACACTTGGTGTTTGTCTGCATTTATATAGAGATGTCACATAAATATAATATAAATAAGACGCAAGAATCTGTAACAGTATAATATGGTAAATTATGATAAAGTATAGGATATGAGTATAAGGTTAAACGTAGTAATATCATAACAGTAGTAGTGACGTTACAGCAATATAACATGGAGAACATCAAACATGAAAACAGATTAGTTTAGAAAACAGTTTTTTACTTCTCCAAATAGTCAAAAAATTAGACCAAAAGAACGGAATGCATTATTTAATCACACTGCTTTAATAAAACCCAACAATAAACTGTTTTAACTTATCCATGATTAGTGATGCCCCTCAAGATTAGGAAGCTGGCTAACCGAAGCTAGCTAGTTAGCACTTAGCCAACAACAAAAGCTAGCTTGCGAACCTTCTCTGTGAACATACTGTAATGTGAAAGCTTTATATCTCTCTTATCTAAGTCAATATATGTAGACATTAACTAAAACCATTCTATGAATATGTCCCCAAGTCAGAGCTTTGTTAGTATGAATGCTAACGTTTCCTAAGTCTCCTTCAATGACAGCTTGTTCATGCTAACTACGGGCCGCTCGACTTATACACTTTTTACAAACTGGGGCTTTTTTAAAACAACATATCAACTCTACACTGTGTTCAATAAAGCAAAGCGCTGCTGAAATACTGACAAAGAGCAAAAATATTCATATTTACCGTGTGTTGTAGGATTCACTTTAACCTTCCTCCGTCTCCCCACGTTTCGCTTTACGGCTGACCAACACACTGCCGTAAAATGATCAACTGTGTCGTGAAGAGACGCGACC
Organism: Epinephelus moara; assembly: GCF_006386435.1. Lineage (NCBI taxonomy): Eukaryota > Metazoa > Chordata > Actinopteri > Perciformes > Serranidae > Epinephelus > Epinephelus moara. The sequence goes on along the minus strand of NC_065527.1, from coordinate 42,177,752 downwards.
GTGCTGAAGACTGGACTGCGAGGAGATATACAAGGCTCCTGCAACTGGGCAAAGGTGGAGGAAGTACTCGGATCTTTTACTTCAGTTCTAAGTGGTAGTACCACAGTGTAGAAGTACTCTGTTACAATTAACAATACTGCATCAACATCACAGCAAAATATGCCACCAAATACACAGCCAAAAGTTAATTTACTCAGTCATTATACAGAGTGACCCATTTCAGATTAATGTATATTATTGCATTGTAATTATTGATAGATTAATGAATCTATACTTCTAATGCGGCTTGTAAAGGGAAGACTAATTGTAAGTAGGCTACTTTATATACTGCTGTAGAGTTTAATCTATAGTATATATCTGATTTTAATAGTTAATACTATTTTGAATTAATAATCTGAAATAGCAGAGTAACCAGTAACTAAAGCTGTCAAAAATGAAGTGGAATAAAAAGTAGAATATGTTTTTAGCTGAATATCTATTTCTATTTTTCCTTAAAACCAGGGTCAAATTTCTTGTTTATGTAATTGGCCCATATAGATGATTCTGATTGTAATATGTTTTCCATTATGCCATCCTAGGGCAGTTTTATAAAGCAACACTGTTGTAATTGCTTTATTCAGTAATATTATTATTATTATTTTCCCCTCATTATGTACATTCCATTCTAAAAGCACACACTGAGTTGATCCTAGATGATTACATACTCCCTTTGGGTGTTCATGCATGTTATAACTATAACTATAAATAATATGTGTAACCTGTACATCTAAAACAGATGATTATGTTCTGTCACTGAGTCTATGCCCCTCATTCCTCCTATGAACATGCATTTTTATTTTGCATAAACATTTCACTGTCATCCTACTGTCCTATCCTACCACACACTTTGCATATTAACTTGAATGAGAATCTTAACCTCAGCTGTACATAGGGTTTGCATGTCGATTACGTGCAATTTTGATGACTATTTGGCTCCTAAATTTGCCTCTTAATTGCCTTCCATACCTAAGGCAAACATTCAAACCCTTCTAAAGTATAACATGAAATATTTCAAATAAAATATCTTCTGTATGTAATGATTTCCCATACAAATCTGTACCATAAGTAGTTTTAGAGGAATTTCTGTTTTAGTTATTCTCAAATATTTCTATTTTTTCTTTACAACCTCTTTAAGAGTTCATTTTAAACTTATATGTGAATTTGTCAACATTTACACATTTTGATCTTTTAGAATTTTGTACATTTGATCAGAAATTTAGCATGGATCTTATTTTAACATACGTGAGTCATTTGTGGACAAATGTGCACACTTTTTCGTTTAATTTCAGCACAAGACAAATGGGTGATAATATTTTTTCCTTGACATACTGCATATCTGAATTTAAAATTTAGTTCAAATTGAAACTCAATGTAAAAAAACAACAACTTTGAAATATACAAAAAGAGAAAAAAAATAATTTAACTAATGTAATTATTCAAAATAAATTGTTAAAATATAAATATATATAAATAATTAAACTTATTAACTTGAAATTAGAAATAATCAAAAAATAATGAATTTAAAACAAATAATTTACCATTACCATTTTTTTAATTAAATCACTGGAATTCAGATTTTTTTTTTTCCATCAATACTTTGCACATTTTCAGATTCTCATGACTTCTCTGGTTGTTTTAAGACTGCAGTATTTCATAAATGATTTCTGTTACAATGCAGTTATAAAAATCATGTCTGACAGAGAATTTAAAAGCTTTCCTTTGTTTTACTCCTACACAGACAACACTGACAACAACTCAATGCTTTGGTGCAACATCAGATTGTGTTTATTTATTTTTCCCCAAAGGTCCATAAGTTGTCTTTCACAGTCCTGCATGTACAACCCCACACATGGCAGGGCTTCAACAGTGACAGGAAATACACAAACAATATAATAACACTTAAATATTGCTATCTATATACTCTAAAACCTTTTCAAATAAGGACCACCTGTGTTCTCAATGGGACGTTTCTCCATTAACACTCACTCAGACTCTTTCAGGAAGTTCAGGTTTCCGTCTCGTGGTACATTCGTGTGTTTTCTCACAGGTAGGCAGGCAGAAAGAAGTGGTAAGTGCAGACCAAACAAAGCACTGCCAAGTTATATAAGCAGCTAAATCCATAAAGCTACTCTGAGATGAAAAAGGTTCCCACATGGATTCCTTGCAGATTTTAAGGAAAACCTGGTAGAAAAACCTTTTTGAAACCGAAGCACAGAGGTGATACAAAGCTAAGAAAGGATTCAGGCTAGTGAGTATGATTTAGAAAAGCTTATCGGCATCAATGTTTGAAGTGTTTGGCTCCAAAAGTGAAACTGGTAATGATGATAAACTAACAGAGTAAAATATATTCAAAAAATAACATTACAGTGCTTGGATCACTGATAAAAACACCTTGGATTCCCTTTACATGTAAAAACACTGAATAACAAACTTAAAAAGCATTAAATTAGTGGTTATGTGAAGCTTTGGAGCCAAACTCTTCTTTAGTTACATCCAACATAAAAGGCCTTCTGGTAGGTGATTTATTTTGGTTGTACCACAGACTGTTGAATTGAAGTCACTCATAGTCAAAGATGATAGCAAAATAAAAGATAAATAAGATAAATTCAGATAAAGTGCACAAGTGCTCATTCAAAAACAAAGTGGGACAAATACATTCATCAGGAGTCCATTCTGAGACACACACACACACACACACACGCACACGCAGCGTTCAAGTGGTTCAGACAGCCAGTTAACACTAAACCAAAACCAGGCCTGTCAGTGTGTGTGTGTGTGTTGTGTTGGTCAGTGTGTGTCTATATGTCAGCCAATTGTCAAACACTGATCACACACACACACACACACACCAGAACCAGACAGTGAGAGAGTTCTGACAGCGAGCGGCCGAGATGTGAGCAGCCATTCTGAGGGCCATACAAATATTTATTCAGAGCTTCTGTGATCAGTTTTTAAAAACGATCACAGATCAGAGCTTAAATAATTATTCGTTTCATAATGAAGTTGATTAATAAAATAGTTATCAGCATTTTATTTTGTTTCAAGCTAAAAGATTCACAATAATCTCTGCTTCCAGCTTCTCTAAGTGAGAACTGAAACAGACTTAAGGTTATTTTAATAATTAAAATAGAAAGCAACAAATCTTCACATTTTTGATGATGGAACCATCCTTTTGTCATCTTTGCATAAAAAACTACTTAAATAGTTGCCAATTACTTTTTTAAAAAAAATCAATTTACAAGTTAATTAATTGACTAATGGGTTCAGCTGTACTTGTATAAACTGCTATTTTAGAGGCATGATACATGATATTTTAGAGGCTCTTTGTTTTGTGTGCAAAATTCTTAATTTGTGAAGTAACTAAAGCTGTCAAATAAATGTAGTGGAGTAGAAAGTACAGTATATCCTTCAGAGATGTAGTGGAGTAGAAGTAGAAAGTGGACAAGAAAATACAAGTAGCTCAGATTTGTACTTGAGCACAGCACATGAGTAAATGTACATCCCACCACTGCTGTGAACAACTCACAGGCATCTGAAAACTGAGTTGCTGTTTTAAAGGTCCAGTGTGTAGGATTTAGTGACATCTAGTGGAGAGGTTGCAGAATTGAAACTTCTCCTGTTTCAATAGTTGACGATAAAATTTATTTGAGCATCACAACCGCTGCGAAATGACTTATTTCACTACCTAAATTCCTTGAGATCAGAGAAAACAAGCAGAACCTTTGCATTTTTGACATTAACATTATATACGTTTCTCAGTGGGTGATTTATGAAATGGTAAATGTGTTTGATGTATGTCTCAGTGCAAAACACAATGACAATGTTTAATATGCTGGGCTGTCTTACACTGACATAGACTTTAACAGAATAGATAAAATGGCTTTTCTCAGTGCATTTTACCGCAGTGTCTCCTGGCCTCGCCGCGTCATTGTCAGAACTCAATCATTTATTCCTGTAATCCAAAACTCTTTTTTTTGTCCACATGTCCTCCTCCTCCTCTTCTTCCTCCTCTGTGCAGGAAAATTAAGATTCAAGTGCAGCTTCATCCTCTAACGTAAACTTTCACTTACACCAGTGTAACAGAAACTCACCGCCCTTTTAAATCGTTCACACAAGGCATGGCTCATGCAGACTCATGCATGCGGCACATAACACAATTTCAAGGTCATCTGAATATAAATAGAGGAAAAGAAGAAAATAAAGCCACAACAGGTGAAGTCCACATTCATTCACACAGTTAGAAACACCCCTCTGTCCTCGGCAAACATCTGTTTTCCAAACGATCTGTCTCCCTCTGCTGTGCTCGGTGGCATTTCACCTTATAATTCATAATTTCATAATTGCAATATTTCTTGTGGAAAATGTGTACCTTTTTTTTTTTCTTTTTTTCTTTTTTTTGCTTAAGTAGCCAAGGCATTTGCACCAAGGAGTAAACATAAATCATCATCTTATAAATCTCAGAGGTAGAACCCTGACAATTTACTCAGTGAGGAGATTGACAGGTAGATAGATCAGACAGACAGAAGTAAACAAACGCTGTCTGTGTTTAAGACGGTGTCTGTGAGTCGCAAAAGCAGCAAACGAGAAATGACCAAAAAAAGCTATGAAGTAAAGGAGAGCTCAGGTGTAACTGTTGGCGGGATTGGGTTTTCGAGTCGAGTTTTTTTGTGCAATCCTGGCAGCCGCTCTTCCCTCAAACGTAGAGGATGACATTGCTGTCAGCGGGACAGTGAAGGCCTTCAGAGGGGTTCAGGGCTCGGCAGGAGGGGGGCTGCTGGCCGGCCGCCAGGTGACAGCTTTTCGGGTGAGGGGAGTCACAGTCATCTGACGTCAGCTCTGCGATGTCGTCCGACTGAGTGTCCGACATCTCCAGGTCACTGCGGATGCTCTCCGGTTGCGCTAGGGTGACGTCTCGGAGCCCCTCCCTGATTGACACGCCCGGTGACAGTCCCAACACTGATCCAGACAGAGCCCCGCCCCTCCTGGAGCTGCAGTCCTGAGGCTCCTCCACACCTGAGACAGTCGCCATGGCAGCGGAGCCCGGGGGTGGGGTTAGGTCCTCTTCGCTGGTCAGGCAGAGATGGCTGGGTTTGGTCTCAATGTCCACCTGGATCTCCAGGTTGGTGCACTCCCTGCAGAGACACAACAAGTCAGTGTCAGTGTGACGCTTCTGATGTTCAAACATCTGACAACTGACTAATGGGAACAACAATTTCTGACATTGGTCCAGTATTGAGTGAGTGGCCAAACAGTCTGCTGTTGATCCCTACAGAGATAGATCTCTTCGTTTAAGTTTAGGATCGTTTTTGATTAACCACAAACAGCCATGAAATAGTCATCTCCACAGCCACCAGACTCTATTTAAATAAACAATCATTTTAGTCTGTATAGATTCAGCATATTTTCACATCTAAGTGGGTGGCTTTTTGAGTTGTATTTTGTTTCTGTTGACTTTGAATGAAGTGTTTTTTTACAATGATAAAATTACTGTTTATTTAAATGGAGTCTGGTTGGTTTGCTTATAGTGATTATAGAGCCAAGATGTGTTAAGATGAAATACTATATTTGTGAAAGAATATTCTAAAAGGTTGGTTGCAATATAAGGAACCCCAATACAATCGCAGACCCCACTGTGATGAAGGAAACATAGCCGAAAACACTTCATAAAGTTTGCTGTTCTGGGAAGGAGGAGGAGGTGTTTTTCATTTTGATGGCCGACATCAAAGTGCACGATTGTTCAAAAAACAGCCTCATCTATGGCATAACAACCATATGCTATCATTACAAATGGCCCAACTGCTCTTGTAATTGAAAAACACAGGAATATTGTCAAGAGGAGCAGCAAATATTATGGCAGCCACTTCCACACACGTAGCTCTTTTTTCCTGTTAAGTATCTGCTAAGTAAAGCTCACACTAATGTACAGAGGGATTTATACAGCTTAAGGTGTCGCTAGAAATGAGACAACAACATGAGATCATGGCATCAACCTGTCAAATCATCAGATTAGTTTTACCTATCTCAACCTCATCACATCCAAATCTAATCTGACAGAATGACAGAGCCCAGCCTGACAACTAACAAAACTCTCTTGTAGTGTGTGTGAAGAAAAAAGAATAGGGAGTAGAGATAGATCAAAGACACCACAGACAAAGACAGAAGTGGCACCTGTCAGGTAGTGTGTAGGACGAGATGATGGATCCGGCCATTCCTCGAGTGCTGGCGCAGTCGCTCCCTGCGCCCAGGCTGCCTGTCTCCCTCTGGGCGGATTCTTTAGCCAGCTCCCCTGCCTGCACCTCCAGCCTGCAGGACAACAAACATTCAAATTAATCAATAACACTGTTCTATTAATAATTGATAAAATAAACCATTAACTAACATTTACACTGCACAAAGACCATGACATGTTCATTATCGGCACTGCTCAAATTATTTCTGTTTTAACCCTGTAAATGAATTTGTTTTCATGTCCTTCATACTTTATTATTATTTTAACAGCAAATCCCCAATAAAAATTCTGCACCCTCAGACTGGAATATATTGCAGTGTTTGAAAACTCTATAATTAAGATTTTTTTTTTAAATCACACACTGGATGACTGAAGAGTGCCTTTAGGTTAACATAAAAATGACAATTTGTATAGATGAATATGTTATGTTGATAGTTAGGTCATCCATATTACCCATTTCTGAAAATAATCAATTTCAAAAATCAATTTTCTAATGAATAACATTCTCTTGAGCTTAAACTTGGCTCGGCTGACTTCTTCTCTTTTCCTCACCTGCTGTATTTGCCGTTGCGTGTTCCCAGAGCTCCACCTGCCAGGGTGTTAAAGTGGGGTGTGTCACCCAGAGTCCCAGGGGCCACGGAGAGCCCCTCACTGGGGGAGGTGGTGCTCAGACCGCTGACCGCCCCGTCCAGACTGCTCTCGCCGAGGCTTGGGGACTTGAGGGCTCGCCATGCATCGGCCACTGCAGGATCACATAGACAATATTCTTTTTAGTACAAGATCTGTTAAATAGCATCCTGCTTGTCCTGAGGGAAATCAGTTTGGTGTCCTCACCTGTGATTGGACCATCGTCCTCATCAAAGTCAATGCGTACACCTCGTCCCTTCCCTCTGCTGACACCGCAGCCTCCTCCACGACACAGAGAAATGGGCACCACACCATACACGTAGGCCAACATGATGGGCACACCGATACCTGAGAACAGACAGAAACAGAATTACTCATAAGTTTCACAAAGTTTTGGCCAGTTTGTATGTGAACTCTTAACTGTAATCGATTGCTTTTTAACTTCAGTTAACTTCTGTATTTCTGCTCTGGCTACGCATGGCCTTGGTCATGATGATTATTCTGTATGATCCCAATGAGCTCAAGAAATTAAGTAACAAATCAAGCAAGAAGGAGAAGGGGGAAAGATGAAAAGCAACACATGCAAAACAGCTGCCATAGAGTTAAACAATAATTCTCATTTCCATATTCTTTGCACATATCCCTTTGTTAGAGAAACAATATTCAAGTCAAAAACATGGTGTATTTACATTCACAGTGCATAAAAGACGACTTGTTGAGTTTCTTACCGACGCTGACAGCTGCAATGACAGGGGCGGTGATGATTGACAGGGCCACGCCTCCTGTGATGGCCAGGTTCCTCCTGTGACGAGACGTCTTCTTCAGCTCGTAGTGGGCATGGATCTGCAGCACGAGGGGAGGGACAGAGACTGAGGTCAACACGCTGGTCAGACACTTCACAGCAGGTCAGAAATAAGGCTGAACACAGGCAGGGGACGAACAAGACACAGGGACTTGGCTTCGGTCTTGAGGATTTGTAGTATTTATTCACTGACAAACAGCCTAAGCTGTTCACACAGTGCTACATTTAGCTTCATAGTCTTCGCTCCAGTCGCTGTAGCCTCACTGCTGTCACACATATGCACTCTCTCTCTCTCTTTCTGTCTGTCTCTCTACACACACTATCTAGCACCAAAATGAGGCACCAAAATCTGCGCTGTGATTCAGTCCGGTAGGTAGTGGTCATACAGGGTTTTCGTACCCAACTCTACCTCAGATTCTATGGAAAAATTGGTCAGTGGTGACGGTTTCTCACCTGTACAATCTACAACGGTTGAGCCTAATACTCGGATGAAACCAGCATCCATCACGGATTGTGTACTTTTTATGAAGACGAGTATCATCCGAGTAAAATGTGTCAATATCTGTACTGATGATGACGAAAAATCTTCATTTGGGCGATTAATTAGTTGGTTGAACAGATACAGATAAAAAATAATGGTGTATTTGTTCTTCCATACAATCTACAAATACTCACTAAAACAAACAGAAACCACAAGTTTTCTCACACAGGCAAATAAAAGTGATAGTGATACTACAGAAAGCTTTCCTGCAGGGATTCATTATGAATCATTTACACACAGACCTACTTCTTTTAAACAGCCTTCAAAGCTTTTTCTTCAGTAACAAAATCTGGGTCATAACTTGCCATAGAGAAACAAGTCTGCTTTACTCCTCTCACTGAAACACTTCCAGTCAGTAATTCCCTGATTAAGACGACCAAAGCTCCTTGGGCAGGTTTGAACAGACACAGGGTGTGGGTGAGCTCATGTGTCTGAGGCTGCAGTTAATCAAACTAGTTAACCACTTCCAACTGTTCACACTGTGCCAGATCTTCAGAAGGCTTAAATAGAAATGAGCAGTTCCACTTTTGTCCACAGGAGAGCGCTGCAGTATTGTCATGTGCAGCCAAATGCCCATTGTCAGTCAGTTACCTTCCTCAAGAACATTCACCTTTTGTGTATCTAATAATGCAACAGCATAACAAACTGCAAAACATGACAAAGCAGGATTAGGATATCACATCTATGGAGACAAAAGAGGAATTTTGGCACATCTGCATGTTTTATAAAGCCAGGTGATGACTTATGAAGACCCTTTAGGATTGACACATTGATATATTCAATAGATTTTACATCAATATAACTGCCAGGATAATGAAACAAAGACAGTGCACAGAAAGCCAAGAGATTTCCATTGATAAGACAGAGGAAAACAAGAAATTCACTGTTAATGGCACCATTCATTTCTTGTGGATCAGTTCCTGCCGTTCACTTTATTTCAGTTGCTTTAAATTCCAGCTTCGCAGAAAATATATCTAAAAGATGCGGAGGTGGAGGAAGTATTCAGATACTTATACTTAAGTTAAAGTAGCAGTACTATGTCGTAGAAATACCCTGTTACAAGTTAAAGTTGTGCATTTAAAATTTTACTTAAGTAAAGGTATTAAAGTATAAAGTAAAAGCCCACTTGTTATGCAGGACAGCCCATTTCAGAATGATGTATATTATATTATCAAATCATACTTATTGACAGATTAATGTGCGCATCACTTAAATGCAACCTGTCAAACAGGGGTCAGCTGTAATTACTTTATATGCTGCTTTGTAACCTTTAATAACACATCATACTTAATTTGTTGATAATATTTTGTATGGATAATCTAAATCAGTAAAGTTGTAGTAACTACATTTACAATAACAATATCATATAACAATAATAATAATAATAATAATAATAATGCCTATGAAATGTAGAGGAAGTATAATATAGCATAAATCAAAAATACTGAGGTAAATTACAGGTACCTCAAAAAGGTTTTAAATACAATACTTCTTCTAAGTCTCCTACCAGAGGAACTTCAATATACAACTTAAAATAAAGTTAAGGTAATTTAAGGCAATCTCGAAAACACTTTCTTAAGTTTAAGGGCTTAAATATAGATAATTTCAGATGTTTTAAGTCCCAACTTTATCAAAAGTCTGTTCTATAAAGCATCAATCAGCTGTGGGTTCTATTTTTGAAGTCTGTCTTTCGGTCAGTGTGATTGTTGATGCGAATGGAAACCTTTTTGTGGTACTCAAAGGAACTGAAAGTTGTTACTGTTATTTCTGGAAAACGTTTAACATTGTGTCAAAAACGAGGGCAGCATACTGAAACTCAAACAGAAAAAGGTTTTTGTTCTGCAATGTTGTAAATTCCAGGTAATTACCAGAGGGGGATTGTGAAAGAGTGACTGTAGCAGAGCTGTAAACTATTTGTGTGTGTTGCTACAACAAGGAGGTTTTTTTTTTCACTTCTGGTTTCTGTAGCTGAAGATAAATGTCAAGTGGACTGACCATAGTGATTAAAACAGTGTTGCTCAGTGTGAAGGGCAGCTTAGTTAGCTACACACAGAGGAAACAATAAAAAGAAACAGATAAGGAAGAGAAGAAATCACCAGATTAAGATTATGAAAGCATTAATAATGATTCATAATCATCTTGAAAAGTCCCTTCCACGTCTCTAATTTCTATTTTTCCCCACATCGTTTTCAAGTTATATTCAGGAGGTTAGATTGTAATTCGTCTTTTGTGGTCAAAACAATACTTTTGTCATCATTAACAAAAATAAAACAATATGAAAAATCCACAAATGTAAAGTCATCAAAACTAAATTAAGTGAGATACAAATGGAGTAGCATGTGTGCTATATATTAAGCTTAAAATCTGTGTTTTGGGCCATTTTGCTTTGATTCATGTACGTGAAACAGGTAAACATACATTTTTTGAATTAATTTGAATCAAACACTCAATAAAAACTTGCTTTACAGCTGAGTAAAAGAGAAAATACACCAAAGCAGAATAAAAAGGTGAGGGAAATCATGATGAAAAACTAACTTAACTAACTAACTTAATTAATTAATCATATAAACAACAAATCAGCAGTAGGCCTTCAACTTGGTGAAAATGTGCAGCCAATTCTCTTTTTCTCTTCTGGGAAATGATGAAATCTTGACACGATCATGTACACGTCAAAGCACTCTTTACTTAAAATGTATTATACTGTTCCACTAACTGAAGCTTCTTCCTCTTTGTAGGGCTGCAACTAACAATTATCACTGTCAGTCAATCTGTTGATTATTTTCTCTATTAATTGAACAGTTGTTTTATATTTCTGATTGATATTTGACCAGGGCTACTTAGTTTTACAGTTTGATGAGAGTTTAGTCTGAGCCTGACAGAGAAGGAGAGGAGTGACTCTCTCTTGATCCGCTTCTATACTCTTTGTGTTTGTAGTGACAGGCATACGAAAATGCAGCCAGCGAAAGTTGTGTCATCCAGCAGATTTGAGCTGAGAGATGAGCAGGGAGATCTGGATGCTGGTAAGATAAAGGGAATTGTACCACAGTTCATTCACACATACTACACACATTGTTATGACACAAGGCCGGTTGAAAATCGGCAAAGTATCCCTTTAATCCAATATCAAATTAGTTGGCGATAAATTTAACGCATCGAATAATCACTTGTAGCTCTACCTCTCTGAAGGTCTCTCACCTTGCGACCAACGTAAACAGGGATGCCAATGACCATGGCGGGAACAGCGATGCCTGCGATAAGGGTGATGCCGACTGGAGCTCCGATCAGGGTGCCCAGCTGCCACAAAATCTTCTTCTTCCTGCTCCAAGGCTTTTTTCCCCAGAATGTACAGCCAGATGGACTGATGGAGGGAAACACAGAGGAAGGGAAGAAGAGAGGAACGGGGGAGAAAAGGGAAAACAGTTTACATTTCCACATCTGTGAAATATAAAAAGGTCGAACATGGAGCTGATGTAAGATATTAAGGAAGAGATCTCAGTACCTGAGGTAGTGCAGGTCGGAGATCTCCTTCATGCAGAGCCAGCAGAACTCACAGCCGCAGACGGCGCAGGTCATGTGATTGCAGCTTCCATCGTTCATCTTGATGATGTAGGCACCACAGCGAGGGCAGGGCTTGATGTCATCAGCTGGGGACAGAGGGAAGTTTAGCTCCTTGTGACGTCGCTAACATCAGGACATTTCTTTCCTTTAATTTCCTTTGTTGCATGTGGTTATTTGCTTTCTTGCTGAGAGTCACATGAGATCAATACCACTCTTGTGTTTGTGTGGAAAATATGAAGCTGAGCAACCGGATTTTGGCATTTTTACACAGAGAGATTTAAGATTTATCAAGAAAGATTTATCAAGAACTAACGTGTTAGTTAAGTGAGCTTTGGAGCTGTTGGAAAGTGGATTTTGTTTCCGTTAGACAGTGGTATCAATCTTCTCATCAGACTCTCAGTAATAACATGAATAAGTGTATTTCCCAAAATGTCGACAGCCCTTGACTTCACTAAAGTACCCAACACCCCCTACATGTGTCCTCCCAACTCACCGTTGTTTTGAAACTCAGCTGTTAACTATAAAAGGACAAAACATAAGCAATGAGCCAGAATGAGTCAGGTAATAGAGTCCCAAAACCCAGAGATGAGTTAGCATTTTAGCGCTCAGGGACTATTGAAGTTAATGGGTTTTTTGAGTGGGTTTTTAGTTGGAAGCATGAAATAAGGTCTGTGGTTAACACAAGCTCAAGAGATTTCCATGGTTTGTTCTATGAGATAAAATACCTCCGTAAAAAAAAACACTCATGAATCTTAAAGCTTTAACATGTCTTAAAAAAGGCAGTTGCTAACAAGTGGCTAAAAGAGACTACAGAGGTTGTCAGGGAGTTAAACATCATCACCCTGAACATGCAAACTCATCTACTCACTGGTCCGCCTCTACAGCTTCATTGTGGTGGCAATGTTTAAGTCATGCAATTATAGTGTAGTTTGTTTAAAGCCTAACATCAGCTTTTGACTTCTGGCGACTGCATTTACGCTTCAGAAATCATAAAAGTGGTGTTTATTTGTGAAGATTATCTTGCTGAACAAAGCGTGTGAGCATCATAAACTTCTGTTTCCCACAGAGATCATTTTCTGTAATAATCCAAAATCCAACAGAAAAAATCCCATCGGCTTATTGTCAAGGCATCCAAGACGCAAATATAGCGAGGTGAAACGCCAGACGAGTGAATCTGGAGTTGGCTTTCTCATTCACTTTCTCTGGCGAGTGTGACCAACAATCCTGCATGGTATACCTTTAAAAGTAAGAAAAGCAAAAACTCTACAATGGTCCCATCTAGATAGTGTTTTCCAGCTTCTGTTGGCAACAAAATCAAACCTCATTAGAGTAATGGATCGGACAATTGCAGCAGTTTGTCTTCTAATGCATTTCAAAGGAAAGAAAGCCAGGAAGCCAAAAAAAAAAAGTCCATTTGCTGTGTGTTTGATGCTGGGAACGCTCTCTGCTCTTTAAAGGGCATTTTGGCATTTTAACTTAGAGAGACTCTGGCAGATCCAGATCAAATGGGCCAAATGTGTGTGTGTGTCTGTGTGAGAGAGAGTGGTTGTTATTGTTTTTTACTCTGTAGTCTACTGAGAAACTCTCTTATCTCTCTCTTGCCCCCATTTTACTTCTCTCTCTCTTTTTGTCTATATCCCGTTGACTAATCAGCAGGTATGACCAGACAGACAGACGGGCAGGGAGGGAGCGGCTTGGATTTTTTTATGAGTCAGTTTCGATCCTCTGGATTGTCGTCAGGTCTTCTGAATACTTGGCAGAGAGAGGCAGACTGGAAGTGGTGTGTTAAGTAAAGACAGAGATAGACAGATCGACTGAGGACAGATGGACGGATTTAGTTAATAGATTTTTAATCAAAATGGGATTAAAGACACACACAAACATGTAAGGATGTTTGCACGCACAAGCATGAATGTTTGTATCTATCATCACCACCACACCAAGTGAAAGACTACCTCAGCATTTTAGGAAATATGCTGTTCTGCTCGTGCTGAGAGTTAGATAGGAAGACTGACACCACTATTATATCTGTGCTTTAAATGTAATGAAGCCACAGCGAGAAGACAGTTAGCTTGTCTTAGCATAAAGAGTGGAAACACAGGGAAACAGCTAGCCAGGCTCTATCTAAAGGTAACAAAAACCAGCACCTCGAGAGCAACAGTATCTGGCATCTGTTTCTTACTTATTCAGTTTCTCTTTCAAACTTGGTGCTAAAAAATTTGGAAAGATGTTCTAGCACTGCTTAGACAGAGACGGACTGACTTTGTGGCAGCATGTCATGGCACTGCGCCGGAGAAGGGTCAAAAATTAGCGCGGCAACCTGGGTATCATATTTTTATAACCCCCGATCGGAGCTGTTTAGAGCTTACAGAGACAGACCTTTAAAAGAGCAAAATCCTTCTTGTTTAACCAGAAACAGCACAGAACTCTCGATCGCTAGACCCACCAGACCCTATTTAAATAAACCGTAATTTTAACATGGTAAAGCAAACTTCATTCAAAGTTGTCAGAAACAAAATAAAACCCACAAGAAACATATTGGTTCATCTATCCACTGTTCCAACAATCACCAGCTCTGGTTTGGTTAAAATAAACCTTCAATTCACCCAGTTAGATGTAAACATATGCTGAATCTGTCCATGCTATAATTACTGCTTATTTAAATGAGGTCTAGTGGGTTTGGCAATGGCGGTTTTTGGGCCTAAAAAGGCCTATCTCTGTAGGGATCCTTTTTTTAATGTGGTCAGACACTTACAATAATTATTCCCATTCGTCACTTAAATGCAAAATCATATTAAAATAAGGTCCAGTTTCACTGAGTTTACTGAGTTCAGAAACATAAATGTTAAGGTGACACTTTAAATGCTGTATGACAGGAAGCAGGGCGCTGCAGTCAGGAAACAATCAAGAGGAGACACTGTGATATAAATAGTGTCTCATGCTCGATTGAACGCTGCTTGCGGTGGGAAGCGGCGAGGAGTTGGTAGAACAGACGTGAGACGAGTTTGACTCACAGTCTGACAGACTGACATGTGATAAAGACTGACAGAGACAGAGAGGCAGAGAGTTCTCAGAGGTGTGAAGAATATTTTCAGGTCGGAAATGCTGGAGGAGAAGATTTTATCTGCCTGTTCATGTCAGAGAGAAGCACATACACACACATCTGCACAATATGTGAGTGTGTGTCTGACTGCGGTTACTTTTTAGTCAGTCAGATGAGAGGTGTGTGTGCTTTTCCAAGTACTTACCGGGTCCCTGCTCCTGTGTGTAGCTGGGTGAGTGGTTGCTGTGGGTGTGCAGGGATTGTGCCCTCTGTTGGCGGGCAGAGTCGCAGGTCTGGTTGGGGTGCCAGGCCTGTTTGCAGTGGTAACAGAACTCGGCGCCGCATCCCTCTCTGCGACACACCAACCTGGGACAGCTGGCACAGCCCGAGGCAATGACGGCAAACCTGAGAGGAAGAGACAGACAAAGAGAGGAGTGTTCATAAATGAGGAACCTGAAGAGGTCAAGCTATGCAAAAAGACTTTTTGATTGTGATGAGGCAATAACTGACAACTCTACGGTATATTAAAGCTTCATTAAGGAGAATATCTTTTATTGACACTAAATGAAAAGACTGTGAAGTATATTAAAAGTTGTTAGTACTGCTGATCCCACTGAGAATCATCATCCAGACATCTGAAATTAAGGTCAGCCCCTCACAGCTTGTGGGAAAAGAGCCAAAGTAATCAACTGATTGATGAACAAAGTCTGGCAAGTCAAAGATATTCCAGTCAGATGTTCTTTTCACTCAAACAAAATCCAAACGGGTCGTGAATTCTTGGCTGACACTTGACAGGTGCAAAGAGGATCTCTGCATTTACAACAGCAACATTCCAGACCAAATTAAAATCATTTCAATGTCAAGTAGACTCCCAATTTAGCTGGTCAACCTTGACATGCAAATTTGCACCACTGACTAATTGCAAACTGGCCTGAAAATGCTAACATCTGAGGGAACAGAGACCTTGAGACTACAAAATGGATAAAGCTAATCCAAATTCATATGACCTTGCTCTGCCTGAGTAGGAACTTCTCCCTAAATGAAATACAGCGTGCTTTGCAGTCAGTCATGAGACAGCAGTGACATTTTGAGGGAATGAAAATCAGCCTCTGCCTCTTCCTTCCAGAACAGACGGCTGACATGGTTTCAGTCATACAGATGGAAAGCCCAGGTTCTTGAGAATCGACTCATTTAAAAAGCGTTCTAGGACCCATTTCTTGCTTGTCATTTCTCATGGACCTTGCTTTTAGATTTAATGCATAGTGCCCTTAAGAAGCACTCTGTGCAACCATTAACCTTATTATTTTATTTTAACTTACTTTTTCTACTTATTTTTGTTTCTTCTGCAAATCTCTGAGTTTGGGTACAAAACATTTGGCAAACAATATGTCTAAACCAAATTTCATGGTAATCCATCCACACCTGTACTTTTCCTTCTATAACAGGGCAAAATGTCTGGTGTGAGAAAGGCCTATTGTCAGAGCAGTTTACTTTCAAAACACAAATGTCAACCTTGTGGTTGCACTATGGAGGAAAAGTCAGGGGATCACCAAAGTCAGTATGAATCATTGCCTAGGCAGCATGAATATATGTACAAAATTTCCTAGCAATCCACTGTATAGTTTTTGAGATATTTCCATTTCCATGACCATGTAAGTCACAAGAACATCATAAGATTATATCATATAATACAGGTTGTTCTGTCCCTTGGTAACATCTTAACTTAAATCAGTAACTTTTACCCTTTACGCACACCATATAACAGTGTAATAATCATAGCTAATCTCTACAGTCTGTGACACTGACTGAACTCAGGCCACTAACTTGGATATTACATTAATGAGATGTAACTTTAAGAAATGCAAGAAACTGTTAACTCAACCGAAGTTCTAAGAGATGAAGATTTTCAATATGGCCACTAATGGGCACATTACAGAGCCTGGAAGCTCTCCGCAGGCTGAGAGGAGTGAAAGGAGATTTGATCAATAGAGTAATCACTTAGTAACAACATTGAGAGAGGAGGGAGAATGAGACGGGATGAGGTCAATCAATATGGATTTCACAAGGTTCAATACTGAGAAAGGAGACAGAGGAGTGTAAATACAGCAGTGATGGAGTTATTGTTGAGGCTGTATTCAGAGACGAGACATTAAAAGGGTCAAACCAGCAGTAATTCGTGCTCAATTTAAACTTGTATTGAAGGACCATGTGTTGCAGGGGAGAACAAAACATGACAATCCAGATTACTTTGTGATGGATCCTTTCTTATTCAAGAAAGTGCTATGAATCATTAGAAAATATTCATAAATCTTGCACCACCAAGAAATTCCCTAAAAAAAACACATGTTCCTCAACTGTGGTCTGACTTTCCACTAAACTTCATTGACTTCACTTCTTATGCTTTTGAAATATCCTGCCAACAATCAAATAGACAAGCCAAAACCAAATCTAGCTTTCATTGAGGAGGTAAAAACTTCATAAAGAAAACATATTCCCAATACAACTTCACCTGACCGGCTATTGTTGTGTGCTGAAGTTAGGCCAGCACTTCTAAGCAAATAATTGGTAAATATAGAAAAAGGGAGGCATTTTATAACAGTTAGGACAAAAAAGGCAATTACAGAGAGGGCGCGAGACTGAGATATAGGCTATCAATCACTGAGGAAATCACAAAGGACGCCAGTCATCAAATATTGTCACCAAGCTAAGTGGGAGAAAACATGTTGGAGGAGTGATAACAAAAGCAGAGCGGGATTTCAACATTTTTTGCCTTTTTTCTACTCGGACAAACAAAGACGATGCCAGTTTTCTGCATGTTAGTCGGGTGTTGAAGTTATACTATAAAAAAGAAGGAAGAGCCAAGTGTGGAAGAAGTGATAACATGACAAACTTATAATTGTTTTGGCACGCCTCCAACACACCGGCCCCAACATGTCGCTCATTACCAGCTCTTCAAACACTGTGACAGGCCTGTTCTCTCAGGACGGAATAAATTAATGGACATCAGAGGAGACAAGAGTTTTCTTTCTCAGGACAAGATGAGACAAGAACTGGCATTCCTGCGGAGACACTTCACCTCGCATCTGTGAGGATCTAGACATCACTTCTGTCTCAAAACATCGGCACAAAAGTAGCGAGTAGTAGTGATGAAACAACCTGTCAGACGTGTTTTCAACAAGCCTTTGAGAGGTCAAATGGTCACTTAACTGACTCAATGCTTAAATAACGGTATAAACTTTCAATTCAATAAAGAGAAACAAAAACACAAAGATGCAAGTTTTGCATTTTTTCCTGCAACATCAGCACTCTGGTTCAAACTCGCCTAAACAAAAACAGAACAGCAGAGTGTCAAACGAGAACTGAACAAGGGCTTTCAAGAAAGCCAATTTCTCAACCATTTCCCTTTTTAAAAAAAAAAATCTCCCCGCCATGTGAAAATCCCATTTTTGTCAGCGAGGTCTAACTTCTCAACGTTTATACTGTAGCTGTCGTCTGTATTTACACAGTAAGGTCACACAGGATTTATATGTCTGTGTTTGTGTCCTTAAAAATCTACACAGCAATAAAAGAAGAGAGAGAAAAGCTGTCTCAACACAAAACTGGGTTGCACCAATAAGGATTAATTTAAGGCAGATGCTATGCTATTAAATGTGGGCTGCCCTATATTTCTCAACAAAACGTTACACAAGTCAGTTAGTTAGCCCAGTGTCACTTGTGATGGCTCAGCAGAGAAGCTCTAGTCTCCTGCTTGAAAAAAAAAACCTGCTGACCGATATAAGCGAGCTAACTGGCCAAATAATAAATGCTTGGGGTGAGTGTGTCTCTTCACTTTCTTTGAGGAATTTGATTATTTTGCTAAAGTCATTTAAAAAAGGCTGCCATTTTAAAAGTTAAACCTCCTCAAGTGTAAGTTTAAAGCTAATATTGGATCACATTTTAAACTGGAGTTCAAATTTTGGATGGGTCAAACAAACTCTGGACTTTCAGCCGGGAGACTGCTGTTCATGTTCTGTGTGAAACCAAAAGTCTAATGAGTTGTTCAACAGTGTGCTAGTATGTGTAGCATACTATGCTTGTGCCTAAGGTCATGTGAGATAGCGTATTCGATATATGTCACATATGTTACATTATGCTTGTAACAACTGCGCTTATTTTAAGACGAACCATGATGTTTTTTTCTACACCTAACCATGTACATTTGTTGCCTAAACCTAAGGAATTAAACTTAGGAATGAAGTTTTTAAAAGTTTATTTTGAAATGACAGTGTATACATTTAACAAGCTGAAACTGAATATTTCCTGTGAAAATGGAAGTTTATTTTGAAAAGTCACAATACATGTAACAAGTGTAAATTGGCACACCATCCCTGAGCATCCCAAACTGATGTGGGAGGGGTATCTAAAGCATTGCAGTTTAACATGTCCATCCATCCATCTTCTAACCGCTTCATCCTCTTGAGGGTCGCGGGTCACTGGAGCCTATCCCAGCTGACATTGGGCGAGAGGCAGGGTACACCCTGGACAGGTCGCCAGACTATCACAGGGCTGACAGAGACAGACAACCACAACCATTCACGCTCACATTCACACCTACAGACAATTTAGAGTTATCAATTAACCTAGTCCCCAATCTGCATGTCTTTGGACTGTGGGAGGAAGCCGGGGTGCCCGGAGAGAACCCACGCTGACATGGGGAAAACATGCACTCCGCACAGAGGGACTCCCACACCTGGGATCGCACCGGGAACCCTCTTGCTGTGAGGCGACCATGTCATGTTTGGCAAATGAGAATGTGTTGGTAAAAACTAAAGTGATGTTTAAAGAGAGGTTAAAATATCATGTTTCCTCATTTTAAGCTAATTTTAAACATGATTTCAGATTAAAATTATGTTAAATTATGATTTAATTATGTTTAAAAATGAATCCCAGTTTGTGCAACCCAGCTTTGGGGCCTTACATTTTTGTGGTGGCATGACGACCAAAGCAGATGCAATATCTGGACCAAATTTCACGGCAATCCATCAAAAAGATGTTGAGATATTTCAGTCTGGACCAAGTCAGTGAACAGACCAACATATCTACAGCAGTGTCTAAAGAACATGTAGAGAACAACAAGAGAAACGACGACGATGGAGCATATGTGTGTTTTTTTGCTCTGCATGTGGCTAACTCAGGAATTGTTGCGGTACAAAGCACAGGTTGCCACGACAGCTTTTTCCTGGGAGAGCGTCCCACGTCACAGCTGCCTCACGATTGGTGGATTCTGATGCGGCGCTGAGAGCAATTCAGGCTGACATTTCCAGGATGGGAGAGGAAAGAAAAGAGACAAACAGAAAGGATAGAGATAGATAAAACAAAAGGCGGGTAAGAGGGGCATGTGAGATCATGAGCTGAGATGTAAATGCGGGATACAACAAGACAGATTCAGGGGGAGAGAGACGGAGGAGAGGCAGAGGAGTTCTATGAGTGCTGACATGCTGTGTGCTGAGAGGAAACGTGCACAGACAGTCCTGTCAGTGTTCAGCTCCACCAAAAGCCACCTGGGAATCCTGCTGAGCTTGTAAATGTAATGTTACAACACACACAGAGATGCACTCTAATAGCCAGCTGTATTTAACACCAGGATGAACTGAATATGATTCAGTCTGACTCACACAGAAACATGAAAAACACATTAAGTGTCCGTCAGCAACAAAGGCCAAAAACCCAGAACAATGACACAAACACCGAATCCAGCGTGAACACGTATTGATCTGTTTAATTAAGTCCCGACTCCTGTTACCCCTGGCAACGCTCCCTCTATCCTGCATCGATAGTTGCCATAGCAACTGACAGCCAGAGGAGATGGGACTCTTTGTTCTCACTGGATACTCAAGTCTGACAATCACACACAGGCCGAGACCTTATTGGCTGGATGAGACGAGCAGGTTGGAGGTGAGTAACTGAGTTATGGTAGTTAAAGGGACAGTTCACCCCAAAATCAAAAGTACACGTTTTTCCTCTTACCTGTAGTGTTATTTATCAACCTAGATTGTTTTGGTGTGAGTTGTTGGAGATATCAGCTGTAGAGATGTCTGCTTTTTCTCTAATATAATGGAACTAGATGGCACTCAGCTTGTGAAACTCAAGGCATCAAAAAAAAAAAAAAAAAAAAACATCTGAAAAACTCAACCGCAATGTCCCTTTCTAGAAACCATGACCTGCTTACTCAAGATAATCCACAGATCTTGGTGTGAGCAGTTTTATGTAGGAACTATTTAGTCCTAGTCTTTCTTCAGATCTACACCTTCAAACTATATCACTGTGCAGAAAGCAGCATGCATCTACTCATGGACAACAGGTCTGTGCTTGTAAACATTAATGGCATCCTCTTTGGCTAACTGTAACATTACATAGCTCAGGGGTGCTAGGTGAGCTAGTAGTAGATGCACACTTCCCTAAATTCCTCAGGTTTCGAAATGTTTGAAATTGTTGCATCTCAGTCTGCAATTTTCAACCTGCACATTTGCATACTGCAGTTTGTTTTTTATTTACCACCACATACTTTTTGTATGCCAACAAATTTATCTTTGGTATCATTTTTTCCTAATTGGTTTGAACAAAGTGGATCTGTAGAAATAGATGTCGACTTGCTGGGAATGAATGGCGTTAACAGTTGATTCAGGAAATAAAGTGAAATTTAATTAATTTGTGGCACACTCTTTAATAACACACTTTTTGAGGGACTTGAGGGAAGATATCATGTATTTTCATGTCAAAAGGCTCAAGCCCAAGTCAAGTCAAGGGTCATTAATGTTAAAGCACAAATCGAGTTGGGAGTAATTTTTTGATTTTGTCAAGTTGAGCCTAAAGTCCACATCTCTGGTTAATATTGAAAATATTACACAGCTTTAAAACCACTTTAAAACTATAGTTGTAAACTTGTATGTGTGTAATAACTTTTGTCATATTTGCTAAAACTGTCACATGAGACAGATAGCCTGTGAAAAAAAATTATGTTCCTTCCCCTCATTCTACTGCTTGCAGTAATCAATCGTAGCGCAGCTGCAACAACCAATCAGAGCCAAGGAGTCTCTAACGCAGCTGTCAATCATGTCAATTGTTTCGTGAACTGTAGTCATACTGTTGAACTAGGCAGCGCTGATCAAATATGAATCAAGATTCTGTTAATGTAATGCCTATTTCTTGCTGTAACATGAGAAAGTTTGTGACCTGGCCACCATGTTAGAGATAGCTGACTGATATACCAAGCACTGCCCACCATCCGGACCAACTTTCTCATTTTACAGGTAAACAGTACACTAAAATATGTATCTGCAAACATTTGAGGGGAGAAATAGGCAGTAAGTGTTTTGTCTGACAGCTTGACAGCACTTCATGAGCATTGACATGATTGACATGACTGAAAGCTGCATTAGAGACTCCTCAGCTCTGATTGGTTGTTATTGTGCATATGCAGTAAGGTCATTTGAAATGCTACAAGGTAACAGAGTAGGAAGATGAGTATGATTTTTTTATTTATTTTACAGATAATCTGTCTCATTTAGTGCTGTATGAATACAGTGACAGTTTCAGAAAACATGAAAAAAGCTGTTTTTTATAGAAGTTACAAATTATGGCTATAAAGGACTGATGGGTAAAAAAAAGTGTACTGTGCATATAAATAAAGAAAATAAAATAAGACTGAAACATGAAGTAACAATCCCCTCTCAAACTGCTGGAGACTGTCTGTCTGTCTTTGTTTTTACATTTAATGTTCCAGTAACCAAACTGGTGACATAAACTGTAATTTTGTTCCCTGAATATCATTTAGGATTTCATCATCTGCAGGACGGCTGCTGCGTGAAGTGGAGCTTGTACATGAACTTTTACTGTAAAAGGCACATAACTTACTGTAAACTGCAAACAATCATTTATTTTTAGCTACTGTTTTGTAAGGTGTCTAACAGAATTATATTTTTAATTGGACTAAAAATGAATTGATGTTATCTGTCACTTGTCAGTTACTGTCATATAATGTCTACTGGATATCTTTCAAAAGAGGTAAGATACAAAAACCAAGTCACATTTACATAACTTTCCCACAAATGGGCCAATATACAACACACACACACACACACACACACACACACACACACACACACACACACACACGATAGGCCGCCCATTCCCATCTATAAACACACATTCACAGTTACATCAAGATAGTGTGTGTGTGTGTGTGTGTCTGTGTGTGTGTGTGTGTGTGTGTCTGTGTGTGTGTCTGTGTGTCTGTGTTTTCCTGTCTCCGGCCGGGGCTGTTTGTGGTGAATAATAATTTGGACTTAGTCAACTAGTCAGATTTAAAGAGATGGTGAGTCACTGTTGGCGTCAGACAGAGGATTGTCCCGGTAAATTTGTAGGTCAGCAGTCAACCTCTCCTCTAATGATACTGCTGATGTAAAAACACACAGTCTATTTAATTTATTTTTGTTTTCACAGGAAATTGTATTGACCTACTTCTATCAACCTGTCTGTCTCTCTTTACCAACATGACCATAAACCTTACCCTAAAACTTTGCCTTTTTTCTATGAGGTACGGCCAAAATGTCTCCTTCCACTCCTGTCTCACAGACAGGCTCAAAGTTTATTTTCCACGAGTCATACGTCATAAAATCCTACAACAAACTACGTGAGAAACAGAGACAGTATCCTGGGCAAGGAACGGAGCCAAGAGACTTATTAATGAGTTCTACCTAAGACAATATTTACAATATCGATCAAAGAAATGCCTCTAGTGGTTCATTTTCGTTCCCGCTGAGAGTAAAAAGTCTCCCACTCATGGATTTACGTTCTATCTTCAGCTGAGCACACAGTAGCTCCTATAAAAACAGTGTAAAAACAGAAATGGATGTTCACATGGTTCTGACAGTGACAGCAGAGGTCTGACACAATACTGACAGCAAAAACACAATTAAATGGAAAAGGGCAGACTAAACATTTTAATATTCCTAAGAAAAACACAGACGTCAAAGCAGTTTATTCTGCAGACTGTCACAAAATGACATAACAAAATGTTATGAAATCTGAGTTTTTTATTTGTGGTCCTGAGAGGTTGAACCTTAATGTTTTAATAAAACTCTGGCTCTTCTTGTCAGGTAATTGTGAGGCCAAAATGTTGACGTCTACTAAGGAAAGATTTAAATCAAATGAGCAGATAGCCAAGATACTACAAAAACAAATTAAAGTGAGACTATGTAATGTGTGCTGTTGCAGATGAGCTATGGTATTTACTTCCTGTTTAACCTTTGATAAAAACCATTTAAAAGTTTATCTGTCATATGTGTCACAGCAGCACAGAAGAGAGGAGTTACACATTTAGCAAATCAACTCACCAATGTCAGTTAGTAGGCTAAAGTTTGCTAACGTTAGCCATGATATGCTAATGGTCATACCAGCCCAAGACCAAGTACGGCTGTAGCAGCAAACCGCTGAGTGTGTTGAACTAAACAAGGGACAATTTATTACTTACACATTTCTGAGGTTTTATTTGTACGAGAAAAACATTTGTTATATCTTCCTTGAAAACTTTCATAGTTGTGCATTAATGCTCCCCAGAGGATGATCCCCTACCATTTCAAACATACCTTAAATAAGATATCTCATCATATAAAAGTTAGGTTGTCGAGACATTTGCTGAGTAGGATTGTTTATTGTCAAGACACTGGCAATACGATATGTATCGCGATACAAGGATTATGATTAGGGATGTCAGTTTTGATTCATCTTGTGTTTTATAGCCCTACACCCATTAACCAAGGGTTTGCAGTTCAAAATTGAGCCACTTACTCAACAGGGTGACCTGGGGGGGAGACTGGAGGGTGGGTATAAAGTTGCTGCACTAATGCTTTTGGGTCGGGACGGCATTACGACTGATAAATCGCCAAATGAGCAGTGCCACTAGCTGGCTCCCATCAGACCTTGGTGAAACACAGCGCACTAAACTGAAGAGTAGCAAAATTAACCTGTAGACCGACATGCATAACCAATGAAAAATATTTAAAATCCGTAGTCATGATTAAATACATTGCGATATATTGCAATACTGTAAGCGAGGCAATATATTGTATTCTCTTTATAAATCTAATTTTAAGAAAACTGTCATACTATAAGAAGAAACCACCATTTGCATAAAAAGAGTTAAAAAAAGTTCATGCAATTAGAACAGTGGGATTTGCACTTGTATTTATTACAGTCCCTCTAACACATTAACAGTGTTGTTAACTTGAGGTGGAAGAGTCAAATGGCTAACGACAGATAACAACACTGCTATGAAGCAGTCAGGGGTTTAAACACAACACAAAATTAAGAGCTGCCACACATTTTGTATGTAAACTATCAATTAAGTCTATTGATATTTTCTTACACCCCTACTGCTGAGCACATTCGAAATCCAAAGGACATAAACTCTCTTCTAGTAGCCCTCCTTAGGACAAAATAATCCACAGCCTACAAACATGCTTAATGTTCCTGAATGTATGCAAATATCTAAAAAAAATATTACACATAAAAGAAAAACCGTCACCCTTCATGTAGGGGTATGACACACAGATTAGGAGACAGAGAAACAAACAGAAATGTACAGACACATATAGACAGATTTATGCAAAGATACCACACAGACGTGTTAGCCTTTCCCTGCAACACCAGTATTACTGTACAAAACCACAGCAGAAAAACACCACTGAATATCTGTGTTCCTCCTTCCTACACTCACACACACACACACACACACACAGAAACACAAACACAATGAATCACTCCTGCTTTCTATGATGAAACAAACGCCTCCAATTTGTTCCAGAAACCTAACAAGAGCTGCTCAACCTCCAAACCAAACTAAGTCTCCCCTCCTCCGACCACAAGACCTGAGCTTAACAACCCTCTAACCCAGTTACGGTTTCAAATTCAACTTCCTCAGCCCGTCCTTCTTTCTCTCTAACAGAGCTGGTTCCTGTTGTCTTTAACCCAGACAGAGAACTACAGTCATTTATCTGGATTCTGAAGCAATACTGTTCATGTGAAATCCAGGCAATTTCTGGAGAAAGGATGAGGAAATAACAGCAACATAGCGAGTGACTTGATGCATCAGAGGGCGAAAACGCAGGAGGAAGAGAAAGTGAGAGAAAGGTTTAGCAGACAAGTAGAGACGATGATATCACAGCTACTGGCCTGATAATGATGATACACAACAGCCATCCTCTCATTAGCAATGCTGCGTAATGTGACCTAATAGCTATACGACTTGTCCTTCAGTCAAAGCCAGATGTTAGAGCTGTGACATTTTAATCTTTACATACACTAACTTTGATTATATATCCAGACTTTGAGAAACTAAATGACAATAAGTTCTTTCTCAGATATGAAACTGCTTCCTGCATTCAGTCAAACATATAATGTCACAGACAATCAAATGCTTCCTGCTTTGCTACATTTTCACTTTTGTCTCACTCATACCAGTTCAGTTTCTGTTTCTGACTGTTACATATTTGTTTTTATTAATAACAAAAGGTAATTTCCCGTTAAGGGCACGACAGTTCATTTCAGGAACAAACCTTTGAGAACATGGCAGATATAAGTGCTCTAAAGCTGTTCTGTATTTGTGAGCTTAATTGCTGATCAGATGATTTGATGATATCACAGAAACAGGAAGATGGAAACAAACAAAGCTGAAACTGGCGAAAATGGGCCCAGACTGCTGGCACCTTGAATGCTCCACTTTCTATAATCTTCATCATCTACATGAGAGGTCATCTGTTAGCTCTGACACTTAAATTGTCCTGTTTACTTTGAGGACTGGCCAGATTGTTCTCAGCATACTCACAGTTTCTAGTAAACTGAAACAATAAGTTGATTAATCTATTTGTCGACAGAAAAGAAAATTAATTATCAAAATAAATAAATACACTTGATATTATCATAGAAACGGAGAGACGGACACAAAAAGTAGTTTCAAATAAGCACATATGAGCCTGTAGGCTGTGGATCACATCCTAGATCAACACTTAAATAACAGCAGTGAGGACATTATGGACAGTTTCTTACCCGCAGTCAGGCGCCGGGCACCATCGGCAGTCTGGATCGGAGGCGAGGCACCTCCGCAGCAGGAACTCCTCATACTTCTCCAGCAGGGCCGCGTCATCCAAGATGTCCGCCACCTGTCGCGGGGCCAGTCTCTCTGCACACTCGGGGCAGCTGAGCTGGACTCGGCTCTCTGTGATCTCAATACGGAGGTACTGTCGCAGGCAGCAGAGGCAGGAGCGGTGGCTGCACCCCAGCAGCTCGGGGAGCTGGTCAGCGGGCTGGCGCACCAGGCACAGGGGGCACTCCAGGAGGTTGGCCTCCCCGGAGGAAGGGGCTCCACCCAGGGAAGGCTGGCTGGAGGAGAGTGGCTTTGAGGGTGTGCTCGAGGCAGCGTCCTGGGGGGTCGTGGTGGCTGTGGTGGTCGTCGTTGTGGGTGTAGCAGAGGCTGCGGCGGGCACTGAGCTCAAGGCAGTAGGGAGAAGCTGTTGTTGTGTGTGGAGATGTTGGTGATGATGGGATAAAGGGGTGGCAGCTCCTCCTTTGGGGCCCCTGGCGCCCCGAGAGCCCCGTTTGCTGTGAAATAGGCTATGAAAGGAGATGCGGCCCTGGCGTTTGCCCGCCGCACGGCACTTAGGGTTCGGGACGCCGCTCACCGAAGAATGAGGCGACTCTGAGTCCTTTTCTGATCCCATTTTTCCAGAGGAGACACACAGGACCGGTTATTGTCCCCTGAGAAACGTCAATGTATCACAGAGGGACACTCACAGCGACACAAAAAACACACTCAGTCTCACACACAAGGGAGGATTTGTCTCCTTGTGAGAGCCAAACAGGAATGCAAATGCTATTTGAGCTCCTGTAGAGAAACTTGAGTCACTCAGCTCCTTCCTTTCCTTTTATGAGAAACAGTACGTCATCAGGAAAAGAAAAGAGTGAGATAACAGCAACGTAACAACAGAAAATGAAAGAGATTGCGCAAGTTAAAAAAATCCCCTTCAGCTTTCAGAGTTTCTTTCAAACTCGGCAGTCAAAAGGTTCACAAAGAAGAGAAGGAAGCAAGTCTTTCATCTCTCAGGCAGACGTCGAGGTGAAGTAATACTGTGATTCACAAAAAGATAAATGTCTGTTCCAATCAATGACTCTACTTAAAAATAGAGAGATTAAAAAAACAGAAACATCCGCCGGGCAGAGTTCAGTCTGAACGTTGTGGTAATTCCTCAGTTTGGATTTAATTCTCCTCAGCTGTTTTCAGAGCCTGTCTCCTCTGCTCGTCCTCCTCTCGTTCTTGTTGCCGGTCTCTCTGAACGATCTTTTCTGTCAGGAAGAAGAGAGCAGGAAGTTAACACAAAGAGCATGCTCAGTATGACACACACCTCTCTTCCTCTCTCTGCTCTCTCTGTCTCTCTGCTTTGCTCTTCCTGCTTTAAATTTGATCATTAACCCTTGTGACCCGGAACTGATGATTTATGTGTGCTAATTACATTTAAATACACAGGCAGACTCATACATGCAAGATAATGCTGCTCTTTATGGTAATATACTATGATTAAAAGGTTACATTTAAATGAAGAGACGCATAAAAACACAGACTAAAACACATGACATCATCAACCCGTCTGACCAATCATGTATTTATGTGAAGCCAGTCTCTCTCTCTCTCTCCATCACGCTGAGCACCGCAAGCTCTTCCTCTACTTCACACTGCGCTGCTAGTGCCGTTGCCATGGCGACGCTCACTATGAGCGAGGCAAACAGCGACCCACTCTGTGACTCTGGCACTTATGTATACGCACAGACACACAAACACAGACATACATATATGAGCATGAGCACAATCAAGCATACCCTGGTAAACAAATATACAGTGTCACACATGTAAACATATACTCTCATCATGCACAAACATGCACAAACATGCACACACAAGTACACACTCATACACAAATGCTCGGTGTATTCTTTATGAACAAAAACACATACATACACACTTAAAAAAAAGACATGTTCAAACCTGTAAATAAACACACACTCTGAAAATCATCATACACATTCCATTTACCAGTATGTACACACACACATCCCTATGAATGCACGTACAAAAGTGAAAGGTGATAATTATGTACACACACACACACACACACACATAATTATATGTCGTGTCCTCACTACAATCACAGGCTGTGGGAGCTCATGTTAAGCAGTGTGTAATGGCTCTTATGTGTTATTATGCTGCATGTTTTGATCACACATGTCTTTTTGTGTGAGAATCTCATGACTTCTGTGTTTTAAACTCAGCTGAAGGGTTAAACGCTTCTTAACGTGATAAAAAACCTTATGAGAAAACGTGAAAATGCATCACTGAGCTGAAACTAGACATTTCTGAGAAGGTTTTCAGCAGCATAATCAGAGAATCACAATATATCAATATGAATCTGAGTTATAGGGACTCAGGAAGCTCAAACAGGCTGCAGCAAGAGCGCAGATGTTTTCTGGTTTGCTCTGTTATCATTGACGGGACATGAAAAAAGCAAAACTGATTACTGTCCTTTATTTAATTTTTATATTTCTTCTAAAAGCTTTTTAGGAAGAATATGGAGAACTGGACATACTGATTTATGCGTGATGATACTGCACTTTTCCGTTGCATTACCTACACATGCTGTTTACGATAATACAAAGACAGAATGCAGTAACTACAATATTATTATATAAGAATTCATTCATTCATTGACCATAGTTTAAGAGTAAAAAATACTTTATGAATGCCCTTTTAATAAGTGCATTACCGCTTTTCTACCCATAACATATTTGGCTGGACGGTCAAAACATTTTGAAGCTATTTTTCTCGGTTCACTGTTACCATAGTTACTGTGGTTAGCCTTTGCAGGGCAGTATTATATCTGATGTTTCTGAACTGATATTACTGCTGCATTAATGTGTGTGTGTATGTGTGTTATATCATTCTGCTGTAGATGTTTGAGGTTGTGCTCATTTGAACTCTTCCAAATACTGCTGGGTAGTTTAATCTAAGGCAATGCATCATTTTCTACAAGCCCGTCATGTGTTTGTAGCGTGGCTGTCCTGTGAGAACCACGTATCTCTATAAAGTCACCTTGTCATGGTGTCAGAAAAACAGCCATGTTTGACGATGCATTTTCCAGCTGATCCAAGAGGGTTTTTAAAGAGTTTATTTAGCTTTGGGGGTATGAGAATTTTAATCAACACATGAAGGAGCACTTCATCCTCCAGTTTATAACAAACATTCAACCACAACACATCTGGAGATATGTAGTGTCCACTGGAAAGGTATAAACAATTGTATTTTTTTAAGTAACTAAAGCTGTCAGACAAATGTAAAGCATGAAAAAGCACAATATTTGCCTCTGAGATGTAGTGGAGCTTAAAGTTGCATAAAATGAATTTGCCTCTAATTTGTTCTTGAGTGACAGTGAGCTTCACAAACACTTCAACCTCTCTGACCAAACTGATGTCACCCTGATTCCTCTTTGAGATAGCAGAGACACTTCAGACAGTTCACCACAAAGTAAAAACTATTTCATGTTTGACATCTGCAGCCTTCAAACTGATACTGATAACCTCCGTCACAGCGCCAACATGCTGCAGGAAAAGGAAGGACAAACACTTCTGAGCTAAAGTCAGAAATCAATAAACGAGGAGGATTTCCACTGTTCCACAGAGTAAATGATAAAACCTTTATGTGCATTTTTACACACACAGCTACACACTATACAAACACGTCCATTTAACGGTTGCCATGGCAGCCATCACTCTCCATCCTCTCAGGGGTCAAACCAGGTCTTCACTGAAATGTGTGTAAGTGTATAAAAAGCCTGCAGTTCCTAAATATACCCTCCAACAGGCTGAGATTGTAATAGCCCTCTGCTCTGCTCTACCCGAAGCATCACACACACACACACACACACACACACAATTACATGGTGTCACAGATGGCAGCCTTTGTGTGTGTGTGTGTGTGTGTGTATGTGAGTGCTCTAAGCTTTTTGAGATGAGACTTTTGATTTCAACACCATTTTACAAACTTGAACAGTAGATCTGCATTTGTACAAGTGTGTGTGTGTGTGTGTGTGTGTGTGTGTGTGTGTGTGTGTGTGTGTGGGCATGCAGCTTTCATCCTCCTCCAACACAGGACTCCCATTTGGCCCAGTGCTCCTAATACTGGAATCAAACTGGTGCAACT
The DNA here is from genome assembly GCF_006386435.1 of Epinephelus moara. Lineage (NCBI taxonomy): Eukaryota > Metazoa > Chordata > Actinopteri > Perciformes > Serranidae > Epinephelus > Epinephelus moara. The sequence goes on along the minus strand of NC_065527.1, from coordinate 42,146,631 downwards.
TTAATCATGTTTCTATTCTGTGATGTTTTTTGATAACAAAACGAACTAGAAACACTTATTTCTCTCTAACAGACGTCTCCAAGGACAACACACACACACACACACACACACACACACGTGCACACACACACACACACATCTCCATCACTTGCTTTTGTTTTGTGTAGGCAAGATTCTCGAGTGCTGATTTTTTTGAAGATTTCCCGCTACAAAAAGGAGGCGACATCAAACGACAAAGATGAGAAAGACATTTTTCTTCTTCATCTAGTGTCAAATCTCTATCTGTTCACTTGTTTCTCACATCTCTATGACCCTGTTAACACCTGGTATTTACATGCGTCATGGGTGACCTAATCATAAGTGTAAACAACAACCAGGATGCATTGTGATCAGATCACTCATATTACTTGCTGAGGTGGTCAGAAACACATTTGACTACTTTGCTTTTGTCGTGTATACACTAATGCATCCTGATGCATCCTAAACAAGGACAACATCATAAATGCAGGACGTGGTGTTTTTTTTGGTAACAGCACGCTAAGGCTGTGATCACACAGAGCGCATTTTAGCAGCCTGGAGTAGCTTTTTGTGATGGTTTTTTTAAAGAGTGAGGTGCTTTGCATGCTGCTTGCCCGACATCGGCGAAACAAGTGGTAGCGTAGTGTTAATCTAACAGTAGCTCACTTTCATCATCGCCCTAGAGACTAGCTGCAAGACATATCTGACCATATTATCACCTCAAATACTTTTTTGTGATTAGGCTCAATGATTGACAGATGAGGGTGAAGCTCCTGGACCAGCTGGTGGTGCTCCTGTGATTTCTCCTCTTCCTGAGGATCTCATGTCACTACAGGGATCACACCCCTGTGCCCAATCCCAAAGTGCTCTCCGCCTGTCCATTTTCTATGGAGATGTTCAGGTACAGAGCTGTGAGTTTACTTCACAGCAAAATAGTGCTTAAGCTAATGACAGGTGATTTGGTGGTTGCCTAGCAACAACTATAAAAACACGCAGCCTACAAAATGCACTCTGTCTCTATAACTTGCCTATTTTAAGACAAGTTGGATTAAGGATTGTGTGACTGTCCATCGTTTTGCCCTTTAGAAGGAGATGTGTTGGATTCTGCTGACAGTGGTATCTTCAGCTGTACCGACACAACAACTAACATGACTGGCGAGCAGCTAGTAAGCATGTGGACGTAATAACAGTGTGTGGGGCTCTTTGACCTTCTTGCGTAAGTGATGTAGGCAGTGACGAAATTTTGAATTCAAGTGCTCAGCTGGAGACACGACAGACACGTGAACGAAAATGTGTCTTGGCTGTCCACGTGTGCTCAGATCACCATGAACACGCATGTTACTACTAGGTATAAATGGATTCTAAGTATGGGCGGGTTTTGAGACAATGGGCCCCTGGGCACAGACATACAGAAGGCCTCACCGCCTCAGACTTCCTAGCTGTATAGCCTCTTTTTGTTGTTGTTTTAGGGCTCTCTGTGGTTTCATGTCTCCATGTGGTTGTTTAGCCCCTTTCTGTAGTTATCTCTCTGTGTGTCTTAACAGCTAATCTCTTTATGGTCATTTTGTGTCTCCTTGGAGTCGCATTTTATTTTATTTTTTTTGTGGTAGTTTTGAGTCTCTTGTGGGTTGGTACATGTCTCTCTTTGAGTGACATTTTGTAGGTGAAGGCCAGGGGGGCCCTGACACACCTGTAGGCCCATTCAGTAATCCATCAATGGCTCTAAGTGAAGACTCAAAACACCAAAGATTAGTTTCACCAATTCAGTATGTGACCCAATGCCTCCCCTTCTGTCCCTGAGTTATGACATTGAATAGTGGCCAGAAAAGTGTTTTTGCAGAACATTATGATGTCACAGTGAAGCTGACCTTTGACCTTTTGGATAAACAATGTCATCAATTCATCATTTTTTTTCAATTAGACATTTGAGTGAAATTTTGTTATAAGAAGCGGATTAATTCTTGAGTTATGGCCCAAAATGTGTTTTGTGAGGTCACAGTGGCCTTTGACCTTTGACCACCTAAATCTGATCAGTTGATCATTGAACAGTGCTTCCGGCCAAGGCCGTAGTCAGTGTAGAGGCACAAAAAACATTTCTTTAAGTGTAAGGGGTATGACAATATTTTTCACTGTGCACTTCATTATTCTTATCAGTATTTACTGTTTTGTGGTGATTTTGCTTTCATTTGAGTGCTATCATTAAGCCTTTTTCTTATATTCATATTTCTCAAAGAGATGTGTCAAGTATCATATCACCACCTGTATCTAAAGATCATTTGACTGCTATTCTTTCTGTTTTGGTATTTTTCTGTTCAATTATATATATTTCTTTACATCACAGTGCCAACATGCATATGTTAAACATACAAAACTACATACGAAGTAAACAACATATATAATTTGTAATGTAATATAATTTGTAATTGGAATCATATCAGTGTAGCAGACGTTAAAGGGATAGTGCACCCAAAAATGAAAATTCAGCCATTATCTACTCACCCTCATGCCGAGGGAGGCTCTGGTGAAGTTTTAGAGTCCTCACAACATTTGCGGAGATCCGAGGGGAGAGTGGGTAGCAGCACAACTGCACACCTAATGGCTGACGGCGCCCCAGATTCAAACGTCCAAGAATGCATAATTGAAACCACAAAATATCTCCATACTGCTCGTCCGATCCAAGTGTCCTGAAGCCCCAACATAAAAAGTTGTTTGGAAAAACGTCATTTGAACTCTGTTTTTAGTCTCACTGTAGCCTGCAGCTCTAACTGTCTGGAGATATTTTGTGGTTTCAATTATGTGTTCTTGGACGTTTGAATCTGGAGCGCCATCAGATGTGCAGTTGTGCTGCTACCCACTCCCCCCTCAGATCTCCGCAAGTGTTGTGAGGACTCTAAAACTTCACCAGAGCCTCCCTCGTCATGAGGGTGAGTAGATAATGGCTGAATTTTCATTTTTGGGTGCACTATCCCTTTAAATAATGAGAGTCTAGAGATTTGATTGGTTCTTAAAAGACATTCACACAGTGCAAAATATTCACTGATGATTGAGTAATGATGCTTACACTCTATGTGATAGGACAGATAAATAGATCTAATGAGAACAGGGGAAACTGATAGAGAGAGAGAGTGAGCGTGTGTGTGTTTGTGTGTGTGTGTGCTGTGATCATCATGTCGTTGTTTGGCAGATCTGGTCCGAACAGCCTGAGAGCTTCACAATCTGGACTTGATTTGTTATCAACATGTTCACATACACACTCTGTTCCACACTTGTCCTCCTACTCCACTGCTGCTCAATTCAGCATTCAAGCGCACACACACACACACACACACACACACACACACACACACACACACACACACACACACACACACACACATGCACACACCAGCTAAACCTCCTCTTTTCACACTCTCACTGCACTAGCAAACCATTTGCTTTTATTCTATTGTTTAACTTGTTTCAGTAGCTCTCTCACTCTTGTTTTTACTCTCCCTTTCTTGCACACACACACACACACTGCAAGCTGCTCTCGTGCACCGCCCTTCACACTCTCAGCCTTAATGCCTGTTTTAAACTTTTTCACCAGCAAAGCTTCAGAATCACACAGTCTGAACAAAAACAAAAAGTTCAATAAAAATAAACTGACGTTCATGAACGTGCCCCTAACTCTGTGTGTGCGTGCATGTGTGTGTTTTGGTTTGTAGATAAACATTGTGCAACATGAAAGCTAACACAGATAAGACTTAACTGGTGACTGAATTCCTCACAGCAGCGCCACTCAGCCCACTGACGTCCGTGACATTCATTCCCATCATGTACAGATAATCTTGTATTGGAGCACAAGCTCTAAAAACTGGTTCTCAGGACAAAGAGGGCTGCTGGGTTTGACTCTTACCAGCTGTGGCAGGACGGCAATTAACTTAAATTAAGGTTGGGAGAAAAAAAAAACAGCAGCACTCCATGTCCTCGGGACAGAACACTCTGTTTTAGGGTGGGATATTTCTGGTGGTGAAGTGTTTACTAAAGTATTATACTTAAATACAAATCTGAGGCCACGTTATGCTCTACTCAGTGGTGTGATGGTAGTTGATGAGGTGGGTGTACTACTAGGTAGATGGGTAGGTGACCGAGGAGGAAGTGGGTACACTCTTCTGTATATTTCAACGGCTTTTTGGCTGATAGGTGGATGTACTGTAATCAGCCAAAAAAAGAGGTAGGTATTTCCAGTATACCTGCATATACCCTCCACTACACCACTGGCTTTACTCCACAACATTTCAGAGGCAAATACTGCACTTTTTATTCCACTACATTTATTTGACAGCTTCAGTCACTTAACAAATTAAGATTTTACATCAAAAACATGCGATGATTAGATAAAGTGTGATGTTGTTACAGAATAAACTGCTCAACTGTAAATAAAATAGATTAAATTTGCACATTAAGTTGATTAATAACTTTAGGTTAGTTAGTTTAATTTATAAATTTGCATCTATATGTTTAGACAATTTAAAACTGTGAACATTGTGCAGGAGAGGTCAGAAGCTTAAAAAGGCTTATGAAAATACTGCACCAATTAAATAGCAATAACCACACATAAAAAAAGAAAAACACAATAAAAAATAATTTAAAAAAATAAGAATTTGCTGCTTTTCTTTGTTTCATATTATTGTAAACTGAATTTCTTTAAATTTTAGAGTGTTGGTCCAACAAAACAAGATTTTGCTTGAACTCTGAAAAACTGTAATGGACATTTTTTTTTAATTATTTCTTAGGTTTTATAGTAAAAAATATGTATAGGCTATAATTACTGAAACCTGCCAGAGTGGGCTACTCCTCATGGTTCTTTACCAATGACAGTTGGTGAGAGTCTGCCTGCACACAAACACACAGTAACAAGGCTAACTGTTAGCCTCACACAGCTAATATTACCTAACAGTTGTCAACATGTTTAGCAACACAGTCGAGGTCTTTCGGTGTTGGCGAGAGTTTGTTGGGACGGTTTAACAGCTTGGTGTCGGATGTTAGCCACTGTGTTAGCTCGAGCTAAAACCAGACATGACTGTTCGCTGGAAGGAGAGCAGCTCCGGAGATTGTCCTTCAGCACTGCGTCTAAACTGTGTAACAAAAACAGTGAATCTTAGAAATATAGATCTTAAATTTGTTGGAGCTAGTATGCTATTTCTTTTCTGCTTTGTCAGGTGTTGTCTCGGATTCGAATCTTATTATTTTGACTATTTATGATAAGCAACCCCCCTTCTGGCTGATGCTTTTTTTTTTTTAAAGATATGTTTTTGGGCATTTTGCCTTTAATGGATGGGACAGCCAAGTGTGAGGGGGGGGGAGAGAGAGAGAGAGAGAGAGAGAGAGAGAGAAGGGATGACATGCAGCAAAGGGCCACAGGCTGGACTCGAACTCAGGCTGCTGCGGCAACAGCCTTGTATATGGGGTGCCTGCTCTACCACTAAGCCACCGACGCCCCTTCTGGCTGAAGCTTTGAATATTACATTACTATTATTATAATTACTAACAAAGTTCTGGAGCCCAAATGTGGTATTTTGGATGGCTTTAGTTTTTTAAATAGACGTGTTTTTTCTTTGGTTAATCTTGTTGAAAAACATAACAAAGCTATATGTTCTCTGTTTCAGAGTGAGGGTGACACAAACCCTGGATACCACACATACCAAGACACCACATACTGGAGTCTGGTCATTGGCTCATAAACCCTTTTGACTGTAACAACTAAATCATCTTTCCTCAAGCTTTAAAGACCTCGGGACAATCTGTAGATTTCTGTCTCACTTCTGGTAAGGATCTGAGATGAGTAAAATCATTAAGTTGTTTGTTCAATCCAACACTGTGTAATCAACACTGTAGCCTGTAGAGGGCACAAGAGGGGCTTTTAATCTCGTGTCTTTATGGGACACTAAAACGATAATGCTCACTGTTCCAAAACTGCCATAATGAAACCTTACAGCTCAATTCAAGGTCCATAATGGGTTTTCTTGAATCAGACAAAGAAAGAGAGAGAGGCCTGTATGTTCTGCAGGTAATCTGTCCTCAGCAGTTCTCAGACAGACTGTTCTGTTTTAGACCGTGAATCTACGCCTCAGCACTTTGGGATCTTTGAGACTCAATGCTGCAGGGCATGGCCAACCTACATGCTGCAACTGGCAGCACACACACATGCAGTGTGAGCACGCAGTCACCAGTTTATAAGGTACCTAGCTAAAGCTAATGCAGTCATACACAACAGTCTTGCATTAAATCTTCCCTTCATGAAGGTTACAATGTTTGTATCCATTTGCGGAAACATTGGCAAATCGATTAATCTTTTAAAGGTCTGTGTGTAAGATTTGGGGGGATTTAGTGGCATCCAATGTTGAGGATTGCAGATGACTGTAGATCAAGGTGATCTCCATGGACAAGGACCACCTCACTACGTAGATATAAATGGCTCATTCTAAGCTAACAAAAACACAACAATTTTGAAACATATATTAATCACAATCAATTAATCACAAAAAATGGAACAAAACTTTACATTATTTTTAGATGCAACCCTTGCATGGATAACAAGGCATCAGCAATATAAAAAATCAGTAAAGGAAAAACTGTGTGACTGCATTTTTGGGACAGCTTTTCACCAGTTTACACATCACTTAACGTAGAGGACGTATAAAACAATACATTATTGAAAAATAAATAAAATGTCTACTACAAGAAATCAACAATGCAACATAGAATCAATGAAGCCATTTAGTTAGTTGCTCAATAACATAAGATAAATAAATATCTAATGAGAATTTTAAGACTGAAGTGATACAGCATGCGTGGGTTTCTCTGGCAGGTTATTTCACATTAGAGGCCATAATGAAGAATGACTGGCCACACCCACACACACACACACACACACACACACACACACACACACACACACACGAACACAGTGTGCTTCAGCGTAATAAGCCCTGTGCTACAGGTGTGCTGCTGAGAGCTGATTGCGGTTATGCAACAAGATGATTCACTGCCAGCCTCAACACGTCTGTATTCACACACACACACAAACTCACAGACAGCCACCTGAACACTTCAGTTTTACACGTATTAAATGAAGTCATCGTGGAAAAACTGTTTCACACAAAAGCACAGACACATTTATGGTGCAGATTTGTTTGATGAGACATACAACATCAGACACCATTTTCACCAGTTTTTCTTCTGGCTGTACTGGGTTGAGGCAAATAGTTGGGTTAGGGTTAAGCAGCAGTTTTACATTCAGTGAAAGAAAAACAAAAACTCAGTTATCTTCTGTGTTCTTATTATTCTTTGCACTACTTCAATAACCAGTGGTGAAAGTTACAAGTCATTTACACTTATTTAGTAGCTACTGTGACGTCACTAGTCACTATGACGTCACTCGGTGGTGTGTGAACTCCCATTTTGAAGCCTCAAGTTCGACATTTCAGCTGTTGCCATCTTGATTTTTTGGAGCCAGGATCGACCATATTTGGGCAAGAGGCTGGTGCTGTGAGGTGATGATGGATCTGACTGAGAAGTCAAGGACACTATCTACAGACAACCTGTCACTCAAAGCAGCCCCATTCTTAATTATGCATAACTTAAATAAAATGGGTAAGTTATATAGAAATCCGCCCCCCATGGAGTCGTCATAAATAGAGAAATATGCTGTAAAGATCAAAACTGTTTTGAAGCAGGCTGTAGACATGTTTATTTCTGCTGCAAAGTTGGGCATTTTAACATGGGGGTCTATGGAGACTGACTGGCTTCCAGAGCCAGCCTTAAGTGGCCATTAGAGGAATTGGAGTTTTGGCACTTCCATGTTGACTTCATCTTTCAGCAGTCTTTTTTTTTTCTTCACAAAAACAGTTCACAGACATGTGTTTCTGAAAACGTTTAAGACAAAAAATAAGCCATGCTGTTTCTGTATCTGACTTTATATTAGATCAACAACGGTTAGTTTAAAAGTTTTTTGGGAGTTTCCAGAGGCGGTGAGTCATACTGGACACCCTTGATTTGCATGAAGTAGCCTAGATTCAACTTCATGCAAATGAAAAGTGGACATCCCATCTCTTGAAACACAGTGCCGGAATGCACTGCACAGCTGCTTACGTAGACACTGAATAGGAAGCATGGAATTGACGGATCCTGTGGACAAGGAACATGGAACTATGAAAATACAAACTTTGCATATTTTGGATGGATCCATGGCACATTGCACAGAGCCAATTGATTTTCATATTGAATATGGAATTAATCTGTGGAAGCTCTGGTGCAAAATTAGACCAAATTTTTCTACAGATGTAAGTTTATGAGCCATGATGAAGGCCAAAATGTGGCCTTCAACAGGCAGTAAGGCTTGTTCTTTTTATCTGAGCAGATTTGTCCCTACTGGCCGGTTGAGAGGAGTGAGGTCTCGGCAGTCAGTGACTGTATTAAACAGTAAATAAAACTGCTTTTTCAACAATTATGAATCACTGCAACCATGAGAGGTTCTTGAGCATACAGTTATAAATGTGCACACAGAATATTTGGCTGATTGGTCCAGTAGTTTGTGAGATTTGCTGCAAGCAGATACACACACTCACACACACACGACCAATCACATGATCCTCTCCAGGTCTATGTCTGGCAGAGATAATAATCTTCAAGTACCTCGATGTTAAGCATAACTGCAGTAGGTGTAATGTACTTCCACAGCTGTCAGTGACACACTACAGCCTTTTCCGGTCACATAATCGTATCATGGAGAGAGAGAGAAATGTGTCTTTCCTCATTCTGCCAAACACGTTTTTATTGTCCCAAGGCCGGTCTTTCCTAACATCACTGCTGTTTATTGTCTTTGCTGATTCCTGTGAAGTTGTCAGGCTGCTCTTGCTCGGAACCTTCACTCCTCTCTGCTGCAGTTTCTTGTGACACACAAACACACCTTTATAAACCAGTTCATCTGCTTGCATTGGTTGCAAAATATTATATATCAACCAAAAACAAATAGAGAACAAATCAATGTAGATTTAAACTGCAAAAAGGTCCCTCACTGTAGTCACACAGAACAAAAAAGAGTAATTTAGGAACATTTCGCTTTCTAATGTTTCACTAATCAGACTAAAATGAGGATCCTGTTGTTGTACTCACTGTTCAAGAGCATTTTATCATTTTGGATAAGAGCATCAGCTAAAAGCCAGTGGACTAAAGTGACTGAGGACTTTGTTTAAACATGAACAGACAGATCCACAGAGAGCTGGGCTCCAACAGACAGCTCGGCTCAGCCTGTTTGTAGTCATACTGACTAAAACCCTGCTAATCTGAGAGCAGCGGGCCGGCAGTCTCTGGACAGAACAGGTGGTTCCCTACTCAACACAAGAACTAATAATGTATTAGGTGTAAGCGTGCATGTTTGTGTGCATGTGTGTTTGGGGGGCTGAGCTAATTAGAGACAATCAGCTAATAGGCACTGGGGTAACAAAGTAAACCCTGACTCTGCAATAACAATAAACACATAAAAAACATTCTATCACAAGCCCTGCATTTAAATTTTACTTAAAAGGTAAGAGAAGTGTTTTCACTTCTGCGTCTTCAGATCGAAAATATGTTGCCAAATGCTTTAATGCTCTGCTTATGCACTCCTCTTTCAATTTTGCGCACATTTGGTCCTCTTTTGTCAGTTTACCCCATCTACTTTTCAGTGTTCTTATTTTTTAACTCAAATACTTGGTATTCGACGCTCAGATGTAATCCTGTTCGATCATAACGTTCTTTCTGCCTTCTATTATGTATGAATCCACACTGGGTGGTAAATGTTTAAATGTGTAAATGTACCATACATCCTGCTGCTGGACACTGTGCAAAAAATGGAAAGCAGCAGTGTGCAGCACACTCCTGGATTCTAACTACTGTTAGGTAACCATCCACTTATTTTACAGCACTGCAGGAATCTAAGCACCAAGAGCAGGTAAAGGTACCATTAGATGAATACCTGCTAATGGACTCTCTTATGTGTATTGACTGCAAGTGCCACTGTTAACACCCTTAAATCTGTGATATAAATATAAAACACTCAGGGTCCTGTCTTACACCCATACAGCGCAGTGCAACTGTCATTGTTTCACACCGACGCAGTTGTCATTTTCATGGCCAGTGACCTTGTGTAAGTCACAAATGTACTTGCGCTCATCTGTGTGCTCATTGGCATGTAGGTCTTAAAATGAGGTGTGGTCAGTTGCATTGTTGGTGCATTCCTATTTTGAGGCAGCAAAAATGACTGTGCCATTGACCAACAAAAACCTGGTCAGAATGGTGCAGTATTTTACTGCTGTTTAAAGGGCACATTATTTGGATAGTGATGGTGTGTTCCATTTGCACTGGGAAGTCAGATTTTCCAAGCTCCCAGTTGGAAATTTCAACTAGAACACACACCGAAGTTGGATTTTCGACTTGAAAAGTCGGAGGAACTTCACCAACCACAACCTCAAAATCTAAGATGGCTGCTCCACACATCAACCGTGGTGAAAATTGTGGTAATATTCTGTTTATTAGCACAAAATACAGCGCTATGCATTGTTATGAAGTGATATTGCTAACAATGGCTAACCTGGCTAGAACTGGTATTGCTAAAAGCATCTTGGTATTCTCACTTCTATTACAATACCAACAACTCGGCGGTGACGTCATTCCCAGCTCCAACCTCCCAAGGTAAATAGAACACAGCATAAATACACCTACATAGGCGGGTTCACAACATGCATACATTCTGCTTGTTATACACACAGCGCTGCGCGGTGTGTGGAAAATATCAATTACATTCTCTAAAATCTGAACATAGCAGAGATCACAGCCGAGCTGCAGAGCTGCTGTCTATCTCCTCTTTAAGAGAGACACTGGGTGCATTTACATACAAGGAGCAGCATTATTTTAGAAGCTAAAAGTTAAGTGCTGTTTCCTCAGTCAAGTTTATAGTATTAAGTTTTGCCTCTTTAATGTCCCACAATATTTCCTGCCATGGTATTATTGCTCTTGCTGCATTACTCTCAGCAGAAAACTGCTGAGCAGAAATCCAGTAAATAGCAGTGTGCTACAAAGGGAATTGGAGATGACACTTACACTGGTTGTATTCATGTTAGGCCCAAAACACATCTATTGTTTAATTAAGAAACTAAATACAACCCCTTTGCGCCTTGTGCCTTCCTTTGTTCCAGGATTATGTGTTGTTTAATTAGCAAAGTGGAGGCAGACATGCCCTAAATGCACTCGCACTATGCACTTTAGACCATGTGTTAAAGAATGTTGAGTTAGGGCCCTGAAGGTTTGAAAGGTGACTAAAAGGTTAACAGTGGGTTTTTAAAGTACTGCAGCTGTAGTCAGTTTGAATTCAATCCATTTATAGACAGCAGTTTTCAGGGTGGAGAAAAAGCATCACGCTGACTGAAATGACTCCTGCAGAATATTCCAATTCTCTGCTGTCAAACTGTAGGCTCTATACAAACTCACAGTTTTTCAAAATGTGTCTGAAAAAGCTACCTCAAAGCTCTAAAGACGACACGGAAACAGTGCAGTTGCTCATATTGTGGAAATTATATTTATATGTCAGTATAAAGTTGAAAACTAGGTTAGTGCAGCTCATGAAGGCCAGTGAGCAGAGTTATTATGGGGTTTTGTTGTTTCAGCTGCACTTACCCAACAACAGTTAAGTAGCCATTGTTCTGTTGTCAGGCATCGCCCAGCCCTGAGGTGGTTACAGTTTTACTAGACCACATGGATCACCAACTTAGACTGCACATCCTCATTATTAGTGGCTAAATGTTCCTCCTTTTTAAGACCAGAGGTCAAGCAAAACATCCCCCCTTTAGAGGATCTCTGTGAGAACATTTGGTCCTTGTAGAAAAAACACAGAGACAAACACACAAGTCCAGGGCAGGCTACTTCCAGCGAGCGTAAGGACCAGCTGAGTCACGCAAATTAGATATCCAGACTGATTAACTGGGTTATTATGACACATTAGATCAGAAGTGCCGACCTCAGTGTGGATTTGAGATGTTCTGAGTGCCCTCGCTGCAGCCTCCTCCCACACAAATTAGGAATGAACTATCTTTTTTTAAATGAATTATTCAGTGAGGCCACGACCTCTTTTGAACATCTCAGTTATACACACAAACATTTACAGTGACACTTGTGGCCTGCTGGGTCCAACTGTGTTGGTGGGAGGTTGGTGGAATAAAGGGAAGTGTTTGAGGTAAAAACTGAAACATTCCTGACTCATGTGCATCAAGGAAACTATTTTAACATGTTGATCCCTTCTGTCTGTTAGATTCTTTTTTTAAAATGCCAAAAAAGATTTGCATTAAAATAAACATTGTTGCAAGATAATCTTAAATTCAACTGCATCTCAAAGTCTTTATCAGCAAAGTGAAGTGTGCTCGCTCCCTAAGGGCCCTGACACACCTAGCCAATGTTGGGCCATTGGTGAGAGTGTTGTCCTAATTTTTGGAGCGTGTCGCCCCTTGTCAGCTTTTTCTCCCAGCTGATTCAGCATGTTGATGTCGGTTGGGTGTGTCTGGGCTTTAAGATCATTATACGACCAAGCCAACTTCAATGAAGATGGATGAAATGACAGCTATCAAAGAGTGATGTTAGCAAATGGGACATGGCATAAAAACTCAAAGTAAAATTATTTGGATAACAAATCAAAAATTTTGCTCAGGTTCAGCCCACTTGACATGCTGCTGTGTTGTGCTATGGCCTATTTAAGTGCTAGAATTTGTTATTTACGCGACAACGCCTGAATGCAACACAGGCTCCGCTCCATTAGTGCTGTGCTGTGGGTTTGGGCCGGGCTCGGTTAGAATTGTCTAGTTCTCAGGTCGGGTTCAGTCAGGAAAATGCGGCCCGAGCCGCACTCTAGTGTGCTCACCTGTGTGTCTGTGTTTGTGTGTGTGCGTGCTTATCGGGGCCGAACTCCGCCGTGAGCAATACAGAGAGCAGAGGAGAATTGTAAACGCGCGACCATGTAGAGACAGAAATGACATAAGATAAATAACATAAGGCTATTTAGTTTGTTTAATAAAAGGACAAGGTATAGACCTGTTCTATAGGAAAGGTAACCTTAAATGACTTCTGTTGTGATCTGGCACTATATAGAAAATAAAATTAACTTGACCTTCAAGGGGGGGCGAGGGGTGCCGTTGGGAGGACGGGGTGCCCCCTTTATATAATGGTAGGGGAAACACTGGAGCATGACATGTTAGATCATTGACCTTAGCCTGGATTAATAGAAGGGTATTATATGAATACAATGGTGTCATGGTGAGTCAGCCTAATTCTTTCCAAATAGAGCTATTCAAGTCATCTGGTGAAAATTCTTGTATTCTTTAATATCGCAATATATATTGCAAAAAACAGAACAAAACGCAATGTCAGTTTTTTCCAATATCGTGCAGCCCTAGTTGTTATCATGCTGATGTATGTTCAAGTGTTTATTTCTCTGATAAGTTTGGTTTTAACTAGTTATTTGATGCTATAAAAAGGAGGTATGACGTCATGATTGACAGCTGTTTGTGCTAATCGGTGTGCTCAATATCGATGGTGCTGCTTGTGTTTTATCTTGCAGTCGAAAAGCAAATAAAGCACATCTATTGGAACACGACTGGTTTCTAATAATATGAAAGTCAGTGTGGCTCGTCATAAAAACACCAAGTTGAAAAGAAAAAAAAAAAATCTTTCAGTTTCATCAGGCCTACGTTTTTGTTCATGAGAAAATCAACACTTCCAGTAAACTAGTTGGACGAAACTGAACAATTTTTTTTTCCTGTCACACAGAACATGAAGTACTTATTATTTACTGTCAATATTTCACACATCTACAAGAAACACTTTCAGGACAGCAGGGCCACCCACATTAAATTGCTGTGGATGCAGTGTTATTTTGTAAGCAAAGTGGTTAGACTTTGGCATGTGCATGTGGGGGCGAGCTGATGGTGAAAGTGATATTACCGATAATGGAAGCAGTCCTTCCTTCTGTGGAAAAACTACCCTGACAAGCAAACATCATGGCCTACCCTTCCAAGGAATCCAGCTCAACACACACTCTCGATCTGCACACTGTCTGCTAATCTGCGTGTGTGCGTGAGTGTGGGTGTGTGTGTGTGTGTGTGTGTGTGTGCATAATCCTCTCTCCTAGAAAACCATCCAAACATCTGGCAAAAAGCAGCTCACCCTAAACAAGAGTTTTGCTCCATTTTACGCCGTCAAAGTGAATGCCAAATAAATTTGAACACGATGAAATGTGTGTGTGGAGAAGACGCACCATTTACTGTTAATGTTTGCACACCCTTTTTCAATGGAAATGGGCGACACAGTTGGACAATTTCCATATCACCACTTGAATGACGCTGCATTCACTGTTACAGGAACTGGTGTGTTTCTGTTTTCTCTTTTTATCTCTCTGTTGGACGAATTGATTAGCTGATTTCCAGAAAGAAAATCAGCCACTTTGTAAAAGACCAGAGCGTATTTTGTGAATATTACTGTGATAAAGACAGGTGATAGGAGGGTTGGATAAAAAAAAACAAGACACAAGTTTTGGTACAGATATGATCTGATAATCAGACTGTTTGGCTCCAACCACTGTTAGTAGTTACTGCCGTGTTAACCTCAACCCCACAGAAGCTGTGTCATTGGTATGCAGATTTTAATCAATCAATCGATCAAATGATGGTAATGATGGTGTTGTTTATAGTCAGCCATGCCATGCAAGAACTTTATATAGTTATTACTTAAATCAGGAAATTGGTGATCAAAGAAGACATGTAAACAAAGCCCCCAGGAAGAGCGTTGGGTTTTGAAGCCAATTTTACAAAGTGGCCAAAAGTTCTATACACTTAAAATGGAATAGAGATATCTGTAAATCAAGTGATCATTTTTTTGAGCAACTAACAATTACTTTTCACTTCAAAAGTATCGACTGATCATTATATCTATTCATCGTCAGAAAAAAAAATGCACTCACTATTTTTAACACCAAGTTTATGTCTTCAAATTGTCTTATTTGTACAAAAACTCAAATATATTTAATTTACTATCATAGAGGACAAAAAAAACAGTAAATATTACAGATTTGAAAAGTTGGAACAAGTTTCATTTTTAGGAATAAATGCAGTAGGACGCAGATGGGAACACAAATGGAGACTTTGCTGCATTGTTTCTCGCCATCTCTCTTTCCCACTGACTCTCATTAACACATCTGTCTCTCTCCTACACACACAGACACACACTCACACACACTCACACACACTCGCACATATAAACATATAAGTACAGTCTGGAGCGATGCGCTGGAATGTGGAGGTAGAGGGAATCAGACTGGAAGCTTCTATAATTAGAGGTGCATTCAGGAGCCATACTGCTGAGTTGTTGAATGTTTAATGTCGGGACTGCAGGCGTTACAGTTGCAAAGAGCAAAACCTCTGAGCCCCTCCTCACACACACACATTCCCATAACACCCCCTCACTCACACACACCCACAAAGGCCTGCACAGAGATGGAAGTGAGCAGCAGTAACAGTAGTAAACTGGATGAGTGGATTCAGGTTTCAGAAAGGAAACAGCAGCACAATACACGGACACACACACACACAGTACCGCTGACAACTGAGCGTGTAATTCCCAGCTATTGTCTGTAACTTGAAGCACACACTGACACGGGAACTTAAACCTCCTTTGGATGAGGTAATGGTCAAACACATCTGACGAGAGAGAGAGGAACTGCTCCCGATATGGACTGAGAATGTTCAACCTCGCATCAACTGCAAAATATGCTGGTATTTTTCACTGGAATTTGGTTGAGATCACTGCCTTTGTTTGGCTATAATCACCTCTAAAACACCACATACAACATATATCTTTCAGAAGATTCAATTTATCAATCAATAATAACAAGCCTTTGAAAATATGGTTCAATAAATGCTAGTATTTTGTGCTATAACTGACAGATTTTAAAGGTTATGCAAGGATAGGCCCCTCCATTTTAGCTACCCTCTCCAGCACAGCTATACCGGTCTTATTATTTTTATTATTATTATTTATGAGGTTTCCTCCTGTCAGCTGTATGTGCAGTTTCTGGCAGAATGTTGCCAATACAAAAGGAAAATAAACAATACCCAGGGTTCAAGGTTAGTTCAGTGTGCCACTCTTAAAGGGTAACTTCTGTATTTTTCAACCTCCATCATTTTTGCATGTTTTTGTGTCTAAGTAAGTATTGGAGACAACAATTTTTTTAAAATTGGTCCAATATTGAAAGAGGGCGCTGCAGCAGCCGCAGCGAAACAGGCTGCAATGTAATCCCTATGGGCAATTGTGCGTGGTCGATTTCTGTCCACTAAAAGTATGTGTTTTAGGCACTGACAGGCTCAGATTGTTATTATAACTGTCTGAGAGCATTATGAAAAGGATCCCTATGGATCAAAACCATGGAAAAATAGGGTCCGCGTTCATAAATACCGACGTTTCCCTTTGAACCAGACCAGCTCACAGTAGCATTCGCAAACAAACCTTTGTTTATATTTTTAAAAGGAATATGGTTCAGCTACTTGGCTAATTCTCAAGTTTAGGTTATAGTGCAGCCAATTCTGTATTTCTGAGACGGATGCCAACATGTTAGGGATAGCTGAACAATGCACAAGCTGATATTCATAAACGCATAACATAAGCAAAAAAATTTTTAATAAAAAAACAGTATCGAATTTGGTTTTAAATGAAGAGTGACTAGTGTATGCACTGAACAGGACTTTCTGCAGTTAAAAAATAAACCGTTTACGCTGGTGGACAAATATATGAATATATCTTTGGCTATTTCTGTGGTGATTTTTTTGACTTATCAGCCTTCGTGTGCTGTATGGCAATATCAGTCGAGCTCAAGGTGTCAAATTATGAGAGAAAATGTAGACTCTAGCTGAAAGGGAGCAGTGGCTAGGTCGTGTTTACTGAGTCAGGACACTTCCGAGGGCTGCACGATATGCAAAACAATATTTACAAATTGCAAATATTTTTGACAGATATTGCGATGTGAGTTGCAATTTCAGTGGGAATGATAATTTTTGCATTTAATGTTCACTGAGATAAATACAAAAATGTTGATGATGTGATTTCTGCTGGGGTCTGTACCAAATAAGCACGACTCCTTACGTCTGAAATATAATTTGTAGGCCGGGGCATCTCTGTAGCACCACAGTGTTTCATTTATAACATTATGACATATTTTACCTTTGTCAAAAAACTGGAGCTCCTGCAGTTTGGACATTACACTTGGCCATATTGCAATTTCAAGGATATTTCGATTTATTGTGCAGCCCTGCTTCAGACTGTATCAGCTAACATGGTCGGTCATAAAAGAGCATTTACAACTTCTCTTCAAACGGTCAAAACTTTCTGCCTCGCTTGTGCAGCTCACTTACATCCAAAACAAATAACAATTATTTGCTGTTTCCCTCAGTTCTGCTTTAGATTCACACACTTGTCATATGTTAAATCTGAACAAATCCAACACTTCAGATCTGCTTCTAGAAAAAATATTAAAGGGGATACCAGAGCACAAAGAATGGCTCATTATCACCTATCATAGTTGAGCAGATTCCTACACATTAACGGGTATATAATTAAAGTCTGAAATATTTAATACAACCTCTGTTTTTATAGACTAATACTGGCTGTTGTTCACATGGAGTATTAGTGTTTTTACAGCCCCAATATTCAGACAAAACCCTAATTTTGCAAGCTGTCTCTTCACCAAAGCTACCAAAACATTACAATGCTGGAAAATTTTACACCTTCTCCACCTTGGTCACAAAATCTATCCTCAAACACAGATCAATGACCAAAATATACAAACAGAATTCCAGTGAGGAGTGTTCATGTGCCTTTATAACACCCTCTCTAACAGTATCATGACATCTCCTCTGTTCTGAGCTCTACTGCTTTGTTTGTCTAGCTCTCTTTCTTAAATTCACATTTGATATAATTTTTTTTTTCTTTCTCCAAAGGAAAATACAGCATGTCCTCAGCCCAAAGAGTGACCAGGGAGTGGCAGAGCAGCCGTTTTAAAAAAGAAAGGGGAAAGGATTTTAACTCTGAGACATTCTGGATGACTTGGACAATGGAGCTGAAGACATTTTGTTTTTTTTATAGTTTATGATTATTTCCAGACATGCAGCAGCACTGAGACTGGACTACATGTAACATGAGATTGTGCCTCCCTGTAATGATAATTTGGGTGGTTCTGGTCTGAGTTGACCCTTCTGACTGGCAGATACAGACAATCTGTCATGCCTGTAAATAATCATACATATAACAACAGTAATTAAAGGGTTCGTGGTGGCACACTCCCTTTGAGGTCGCCGTTTTTCTTTGTATCTTTAGAAGCAGTAGAGCTCACTGAATCCATGACACACAGCTCATGCAGCAGAGGTGGGTTCACTGCCGGGCACCTACCCTGCTCAGCACCGGATCTCTTCGACAGGAGAGGCTGGGGAGCGATGCGACGGCCACTCCGGCTCTTATCTTGGCTCCCTCCTTGCGTTGCTGTATAGACAGTCCTCCGTTACCGTGCCTACCTCTCCTCCTCTCGTGCTCGGGGGCTCCTGGCAGGTGACGGCGGCCTCTACTCTTCTTGCGCCCCGTGAACGCAGCGCAGAAACTCTGTGTAATCTCCGCAGCTCGCTCCGCTCCGCTTCTCTCTCTCTCTCTCGCTGCTCCGCCGCCTTCGCCGCTGCCCTCTGACGTCATGAAGGAAAGCCCCGGTCGGTGACGTCACGCCGTTGAGAACACGGAAACCCCACCCCGTGTCGTTCCCGCCCCTCAAGAACTTCATTACTGTAAATCCAAAACGTATTTTCGTGGAAGAGAACAAGGAAACTGACTAGTAAATAAACACTTGTGTTTTTATCACTGCACTTATCAACAATATGACTCTGCTTTGTTTTCTTAGACAGACACTAGTGGGTTATCTGTAACCTCATCATCAGCCTCATCATCCTCTTTGTCTGCAAGGCTCCAAGTTCAGATGTGCCCACATCAGTAAACCTCCAGTGGTAGAAGTAGGTTAGCCTCCTCAAGCATGAATTTAAAGGTCCTCTTTGTAGGATTTAGGGGAACATAATGGCAGAAATGGTATATAATATTCACAACTATGTTTTCCTTAGAGTATAATCACTTGACAATAAAAATAGCGCTTTTGTTATCTTAGAATTTGCTGATTATACCTACAGAGTCCGACATTGTTCTACAGTAGCCCAGAACAGTCTAACCAACACAAGCTCTCCATAGAGCCGTTCATATTTTTGCCAAGTAGTAACCTCCAGGACTAAACAATGAAGCTGACGTGGAGGTGCCATAAACTGCAGTTCCTCTAATGGCCACTTGAGGCTGGCTCTAACAGTGAGTAAATCCTCATAGACTATAAAAAATAATAGACATAGCTAAAGTGATATCACCCATTGGTCTTTGGACTCCTGTTTTTAAGTCTTGAGTTTGGCATTATGTCTGTCGCCATCTTGGATTTCTGGAGCCAGAAGTGACCATATTTGGATGAGAGGGTGGAGCTGTGGAGGAGCAAAGGGTGGATCTGACTGAGAAGCAGAGGACACTATCAGCAGACAGTCTGTCATTTAAAGCAGCCCGCCCTTAAATATGCGTTACTTCAAGCCTTAATAAAATGTAAACAATTCAGTTTTATAAAAATTCACCCGCCGTACAATTGTCATTAACGGTGAAATTAGCCATGGAGACTAAAACAGTTTTTTGTACCAGGCTGTAAACATCTTTATTTCTGCTGTAAAGGTGGGCCTACGGAGATTGAGACTCACTCTTGGTGCCAGGCTCAAGTGGCCATGAGAGGAGCTGCAGTTTTTGCCACTTTTGTATTGGCTTTATTTTTCAGCCCCGGAGGTTGCTGCTTGGTCATTCCCTATGGACCTAATGTTAAAATGCCCAACTTTACAGCAGAAATAAACATGTCTACAGCCTGGTATGCTTTCACTGACAGGCAGTTTGCTGATAGTGTCCTTGACTCCACCCCTCACTCCTCCACAGTGCCAGTCTCTGCCCAAATACGGTCACTCCTGGCTCCAAAAAAACAAGATGGCAACAGCTGTAATGCCGAACTCGAGGCTTCAGAACCGGAGTTCACCAACCATTGGATAATGTCACTGTGGCTAGGTCCTTCTTTTGATACAGTCAAAGGTTTTGCAAGAAATGTTGTGCAGCTCAAGAATATCTTGCCAATCCTTCAATAATAGGAGACCCTGGTAAATATTTTTTTTTTTTTTGCAATATCAAGTAATATTTAAGGAGTAATACTGTTGCTAAATCTTCCAAGTATTCATTTTATATACAGTTTTTGTGACAGAAACAATATTTTGACGATATTTTTGCAGAAAATGTTCATCGAAAAAAATGATATAGTTCACTAAGAGGAGGTGGGGGGGTGGGGGGGGGGGGGTGAAGAGGATGGAGCTGAAAGAGGGAGGGGGGAGGTAGGTACAGGACGGAGGAGTAGAAAGAGAGAGAGGAGATGCTGAGGAGTCAGGAGCAGAGTTCAATGCTTTTGCATGGCATTGATCAGTATATGAACGTGTTAAAATATGTGACCACACTACTTTAACAGCATTAAAATATATTTTTTATAGTTCCACATGAGATATAGCATTTTTAAAACTGGTTTGCATTTTATTTCTTCAGTTGAAAACTTAAACGCATGCTGTCCAACTGAGTGGACATGTAGAACTGTTAAAAAATGAACTTCATAATTTACTTTTTCATGCCTGAAGAGGAATAAAACACTCAAGAAAAAAATCATGCATGAAAGGGCTAGATCCATATTCACAAAGCTTCTTAGTACAAAGAGTTGCCCCTAGTGATGAAATTCTTGGAATTATTTTCTATGAATTTCCCCTTAAAGTTAAGACTAGGTCCTGGTAAAGATAAGTTATTTACAAAGCATCTTAGCTCTTTAAAGAGCTCCTAAGGTGAAAAGCATCAGGAGTAGAGAGGAAGAGTTTTAAGATGCTTAAGAGTTTTTTAAGAAGAGATGACAGAAAGACAGAGAGGTAGGACAGATATTCTCCACATGCTGAATGAGGGTGAAATAATGAAATGCTACAGATAAGACCTTGCAGGGGAAATGTTTGTGGCCTATCTAATTAGAGATGCATGCTCATATCCAAGCCAACACAATGACACAATAACGCCAGAAATAAAGTGATCACAACACTAAGATATTTGGCAAGTGGAAAAATGCAACAGTGAAACAGTGTTGACTTGGCTTTGTCTCAACTTTTGATCAGCAGTGATCAAACTAATAATTTCAGTTTCATATTGTGATGGAGTCTGTTTTATTTCCACTGGGCGTCCACACCTTGCAGGCTCACAAAAGGACAACCAATCACACCTTTTAAAAGAATGCATTATACCTTGCAACAGAGTCAGCCACACCTCAGAACTGTTTAATAACATTCCCAAACCTCTCCTGGCTCCCTGACTCCTGGATAGAAATTTTAAGGCTAAATTAGGAACTTAACTTTCCTCAGAATGTTTGGGAATACAGTCCTAAACCTTTCATGTAGGTCTACTTCTACTTTGAGTATTCCTATATTTGGCTGCTTGATATCTCACAATGTTTTAGAAGCATATAATTTAGATTAGAGATTACCACCTCGCGGTTGCATGATTCCACCAACCAGTTGGGTTACAGTTCACATCCATGTCTCTCCAGACTCATATGTAGCACGACAGCTTCAAATATGGATATTACTGTAAAGAAGCTACAAATACTGTGACATGGCAGCACAGAAGATCCTAACGATAAGCACAGTTTCAAGATTGGAGTCACCAATTCAGTATCTGACCAAATGTCTCCCCCACTTCTTTAGTAATAGCCAGGAAAAAGTATTTGCATAACATTTTGATGTCACAGTGAAGCTGACCTTTGACCCTTTGAATATAAAATGTCATAATGTCATCATTTTATCCTATTAGACGTGTGAAATTTTGTCAAAATAAGTGTATAGGTCACAGTGACCTTTGACCACCAAAATCTAAGCACTTCGTTGAGTCCAAGTGGTGGTTTCTGCCAAATTTGAAGCAATCACCTCAGGGTGTTCTTGAGATATCACATTCACAAGAATAAGATGAAGGGACACACAATCCAACATATTGCTTCCAGCCATAGCTGTTGCCAGTGTGGAGGCATAATATCTCTCTCTCTCTCTCTCTCGCTTCACATACATCACTACAGGTCACCTGCCTTAAAAGGCATTAGGCATTACAATGGGCGTGATATCCCATAGTATATGTGTTGTAGTGAGTGAATCGACTGAAAGGGAACAATGAACTATGTGCAGGCCTACAATTAAAGATTTTTTTCTAAATTTCTAAATAGTTAAGGCTGTCCCACCAGTTAAAAATAACAATAGCCCACAATTAACTTGAGAAATGATTCACAAGTTAATTAACACAAAGTAAGATCCAGTCAGAAGTGGTGCCTTGAGACACATGTGGAGACACCTTTTATTGTTACTTGTAAACAAACAGAGCTGTCCACTTTCAGACAAATGTTGATAACAAGTGTAAACAGGCTCTAACATTTATCTACAACTGCTTTCTGAAACATGTAGTTTGCGCAGTGGGAGAGTACAGTGAAAAAATGGAACACAATGTGCACAAAATGTGCAGATTGTAGGGAAAGCATATTTATTAGAAGGGTAAACATGAGGAATATGACAACTACGAGCCCCACTGCGTCGCAACATTAGCGTTAACTTATAAAAAGTCTAAGCATTCCCTCTATTTTCTGATCCCCCCTCCCTTGCCTGTCCACCCACCCGAGATCTTTTGCCAAATCCAATCCGTCGCCTCGGTGGGAATGTAGCAGCTCAGCATTCAACCAGCTGGAAGAGAGAGGAGAGAGAGGGGAAGAAAGTTTTGGGTGAATTACAGAGAAAACGAAAGAAGCCATGACTAATAACACTTTTTTGGTCATTTAAATGCTGAACCTGTCAAAAGCAATGGACGAAAAAATTAGCCCTGTCCATCTCTGAGAGTAATTAGGGCACCAGCATTCACTTTAAAGTGCACATTTAAAAGTCACATTCATTTAGGGCTGAACAAAACAAACAGCTGTCAGGCTTCAATTTTAAATCTATACATTCACAGCTTTCAAAAAAAGTGACAAATCAAAAGGAAGTAAGGCATCACTGAGAACAGGATAGAATATTCAGGGAAATTTAGCATGAAATTGTCTCAAGCTGAATAAGAGACAGAAGTCTGCCTGCTAGGGCCTGCTGAACATCTGCTATTGTTTTTCATCACAGCAACCCCTGAGAGAATACACACATCAGTATTCAAGGGAAAGTGCAGGTGACACAGTCTGCATGCAAGATGTTTCCACTGAACACAAACACCAAGTCTGCAGAGCTGAGGAGGAAACTAATAGGTCAAGGAGGAAGTGAGGATTCAAGGGCGAAGCCAGATGTCACAGGAGTGCTCAGAAGCCGATATACAGGATGGGGGAAAAAAAACAACAAAAAAAAACACATTACTCCTGTTCAAAATTCAGGATTTTTTTTTAACACAACTCCCATGGTGCAAGTATCAAGAATATCTGGAACTAAACATAGTAAGGAAGTACTCTGAGTACACACCTACTGAACAAAAAAGAGGGTAAAAAGAGACCTCTGGGAGCAGCACAAACAAAAGCCCAAATTCAAAACATTTCCGAGAAGGACTTCATCCTGAAGGTTTGAGAGACCAACGTCCTTCAGCTCTTCTCTTTGATGCAGTTCACTTCACAAAAACTGTGACGTCAGCACACAAAACTTCCATTTTTAACTTTCAATGTCCCTGATGGAAAAAATGAAAGTGTGTTTATCCAACTGGCCTCTGAACTGATGTAAAAAAAAAACAACAACAACACATTTCTCAATGTTAGAACGCACACTTCACATTAGGTACAGGGAACTTAAAGGGGACCTATTATGCTTTTCTGTATTCTGTGTCTCATACATGATGTTACAATGAAGAATGTTCATATTAAACATGGCCAAAGTTCTAAATAATGAGGTAAATGTATGTAAAACTTAAACCTGTGAAACCTCAGGCTTTAGACCATTCTGAATACCCTGTTTCCAACCTTTTTTCTACTGTGGTTACAGTATGACACTGAAGTGTGATGGATTTCTTTATGAGGTCATCTGCTCCAGGCATGCTACTGCGAGCCTATACTACATGTAGTCACATGTAACGTCAAGGAAACATGTAAACTCTGTAGCTAATCTCTTCCCAATTTTGGATCATATTCCTGCTGAAACATGTCCCGATGTGAGAAGAGGCTTTTATTGGTGATTTTTCACGAGAGAAAGTGTGGCTATACTTCTACACAGTCATTCTCCAGCTGCAATGACTGTGCAAAGACACCGAGATACACAAGTCCCAGAAACGCTGACCAATTAGAGCAGACTTAGCTTTTTGGGATGGGGGCTTAAAGAGACAGGCACTACAACGGAGGATCTCAGACAGAGGGTGAACACAGGTGTTCCAGCACAGACAGTCTGAGGAAAATTAAATGTTTTTTGGCCATTAAAGCACATAAACATGTTCAAGTAGAAACCTTAAATACAAGTATGAAGTAAAAATTTGCATAACAGGTCCTCTTTAATCTAAAAAAAAAAGTGCTTGTACTTCAATAAGTGTTCTACATTTCAAAACAACCGAGAAATTTAGCTTCTCAGAAAGTTTGCTCATATAAATTCAAAAGAAGACAGACTGAAAGTTGCACACATCACTAAGAGGAAAATGACAGCAGCGTGTTGCAACCAAAACTTGTGATGCTGCTGAGCAAACGTCTCACACACCATTTAGGTCAACAGGAAGGATGCAGCTACTGGGGAGGGGGTGTCAGCCACAATCTGACACTACCTCCTGCTCCCTGTGGTCTTTATCAGCAGGTCTACTAGCAGTTTACTATCAACCTCAGCACATTGGGTGCCAGGGCTTTCTGTTCTGCTGTGCTTATCCCTCACATCTGTAGACTGGACTCAATTACAGAATTCAATACTGCTCTCAAAACCCATATTCTATAAGAATGCATCACCCCCAAAATGAGCATTTGTGTATCAGTTACTGACTGTGTTACGTTGAATGTGAATCGTGCGAACGAAGAATCCAAAAATAAGAGGCAAACATTCTTCATGAACTGAAGTAAAGCAGGTCCACATTTAACGACAGCAAAACTATATTAAAACACCCATTTCCAAACTCTCACACAATTTGTGAAGCATAATCCAAGTCTCATTTATGCAGTCATGTGCTTGGTGCTTCCCAAACATGCATTTTTGCCAAAAGATTAGAATAAAAAACACTTCTGTCGACAAGTAACGTATGAGCTTTGCTTAAGCAGTGTTCAAACGTACAGGCGGCCAACGCATGCTGCTCAGCGATTCACGAGACTGTTTGTACTGAGATGTTTTAAATAACAATGTATTAGTGAAAATATATGTGTTTGGAAAGTACTGAGCATACAACCGGATAAATGAGACTTGGATTATACTGCATGAATTGTGTGAGACTTTGTTAACAGATGTTAATTCTGAACCCTTTTAATTCAATTCATTAAGAATTTTCTCAGTTTTGGATTCTTCGTTCACCGTGGAGGCATGACAGAAAAATGTATTTTTCACCAATTCAAGGCCTGAGTAACTGTTACACAATAATATATTATTAATACAGGGCGGCACGGTGGTGCAATGGTTAGCACTGTTGCCTCACAGCAAGAGGATCCAGGTTAGAACATGCCAGCCAGTGCAGGCCACTATGTGGGGACTTTGCGTGTTCTCCCCGTGTCAGAATGGGTTTTCTCCAAGTACTCCGGCTTCTTCCCACAGTCCAAAGACATGCAGGTTAATTGGTGTCATCGTGAATGGTTGTCTGTCTCTATGTGTCAACCCTGTGATAGTCTGGTGACAATGTCAGCTGGGATAGGCTCTAGCCCCCCGCAACAAAATTAAAGTCTATTTTATAGTGACGTGCATACTGATTAAATCAATCAAATGCTGAGTTAATTGTCAACCAGTCAAATTCCAAATGTCCAAAAGAGGGAGAGCAGTACAAGTAAGAAAATGGTAAACAGTAAATGGACTGCACTTGTATAGCGCGGTAACATGAATTCAAGGTCACATGACATGACTGATTTACAAATGGTCATTTTGTGGGTGAAGTATTACTTAAAAGTGATACCGATACCAACAGAGTACTTCATTTTATACCCATAATATGACTGGACTGGTGTGTAGTATAGCCATACTCTCTGATGTTTTAGTAGCAAATGGGCACGCTGTGCAGACTCCATCAAATACACTGCCTTACACTTCACCACACTACAAACTGTATGGATTGTAGCTGCTGCTGCTGAGTGTAAGCTCCGAGCAACGGACAGTTGTAAGAGTCCGCCTGGCTGCACACACAGTGACGGGGCAAGTTAACTGTTAGCATCACAAGGCTAACGTTACCTAATTGTTATTCATGAAGTACAAGCCAGAATCGTGCCGTTTTGGTGCTGCTGTTGTGTAAGCTTGTGCTAACTGGGCAGACATTGAACTGACTGTTCGCAGAGGAGAGCAGCTCTGGAGATGGCAGCAATAAAAGCGATACCCTGCCTTTGTCACGCCTTTTAATCTTGGTCCTAAAAACTGTTCTTTCAGTTTAACGACACCTAATAAAAACCAATAGCTCTGGTTGTCTCTCAGTGAAAAAAATTAAAACCAGGTAAGGAATGTTACAGGCCACTGAAAATGACTAGCAGGTTGGACCATGTGTGTCTGATGCCTGTGATGTGTTTTCACCTTTAAGCGATTGAAAGAGGAGGCAATGCAGCTGATAGGAAAAAACAGGAGATCTACAGTACGTGCAGGAGAATCAGAGACTAAGGAAGAGAAAAGGGCAAATTCATCGATTAAACAAGAGCGAACCTGTCCAGCGAAGGCAAACAATATGCAACAAACGTCAATATTTCCAAACAGCTTCTGGTGAAAAGCATCTCTAGAAACGTGCGTGGCATTCTGCTCTGCTAAATGTCAAAACATTAACTCTTATTTCTACACTGCATGAAAGGCAGAAGCAGCAGCGTAGTGCTAAGCGGCAGTTTGTTTTGTGGTGTTCTCTTTCAGGCTTTGTGATGAAGAGGAGCAAAAATACATCTTTAAATCCTTTCTGTTTCTACAACAGGGATCACACTGGTGAAACACTCTGATTTTCTTCAATTGACGATATATCGAGTCTCCATCTTCCACGGTTACATGTTGCGAAGTTACATTTTGTTGCCACTGTGACATTTGATCAACTCTTGTATAATCACCACCACTGAAGGGGAAAGAGCGCATTGGAGAGGATATGGGAAGGATGGAAAGGGGTTTTTAAATGAAGAACACTTGGTCTTTACAGGCGACAGCACGGGCGGGGATTTCCGTGGCAGCGGAGAAGGCAGCTACAATGGAGGCAAAGACGACGTTTGGGCTCAGGGCAGCGTTGACAGCCGTGTGCAGGCCCTTGGCTTTGTAGTAGTTCACCAGAGGGACAGTCTGCCGATGGTAGGCTTCCAGACGGGACTTCAACGTCTTCTCATTGTCGTCGCTGCGGCGGATGAGTGGCTCGCCTGTCAGCTGTGTGCAGACAAGAGAGAAAACAGATGAGAGGGACAAAAAAGATAACAGACAAAGCATTGTTGTACAGGTTTTACCATCTCAGTCTTAACTCATGTCTACAATCAGGTCAGTGCTCTTCTGGTTTCATGCAGCAACCTAATAAGTGTCATTGAATCCCTCTCACTTTGCCTCGCTCACTTTGTGCTCAACTGAAAGTCGTCCCTACGTCAGAGGGATTGTGTGTCGCTGCGTGGTGTTTTGTTTGCAAATGAGCCACACATGTACACTAAGAGTGAAAGAGACACCAAGAGTGATCTGCACTTGGGTTGAGCCAAAGATTCGGATGAAACAAGTATTCCGTACAAATAACGTACGTTTTACGGTACGAGTATCATCTTAGTAAAATGAGTAATTAAGTTCACTGAACAGGTGCAGATAAAGGTAATGGTGTAATCAATCATCTCTAATTGGCACCAAACCTTGCCGTGTAAATCCTGCATATAAATCTGATCCGTATGGCCAAGATATCAATATTCTATGACCATTACAATATTTGTTCACTTTAATATATGATTCAAAGTAGTTGCACAGAGTTTTACTTTTGGGAAAAAGAGGGCACTGGTATCTGATCTGTGCTCCATCAGCAGATACTCTGAGTTTAAATATCTGAGTTGAAAAAATTCGGGTCAGTTCATCCTTTACATTAAGGGGCCATGTCCGCTTAAGAGTGTTTCCTGAGGCCAGTGTATTTCTTTAATTCTTTGCAATGGGGAGCCCCACATATGCACACTTGACATTTTTTCTGAGCGCCAAGAACTGAAAGTAAAAAATGTTAAATTTTGAGTAAGACACTACACTTCTCACTATCACTTTTTACCCAGCAGTCCAATTACAGTGGAGGGGCGGGACAAATAACAACTGTCACATCTTACATATACAAATGCTGAACAACAACAACGATGGAGGAGAAACGTATTCATACACTGTATAAATATTAATATTATTCCTCTAATGAACTCACACAGAGCAGCGGGTCTGTCCTCTCTCCCTACATGCTTCAGCCTTCCCTTCATTCAGAGCTGCTACTCTACCTTGCGCCAACATTTTTACTTGCGTGGATATTCCGTCTCATAGCAACCAGACACAACCAAAGCATCTCAGGTGGAAAAACGCTGCGCCTGCAAAGCACTCTAAAACCCTCTCAGCTGAGTGTTTCCTAAGGAACACCTGGGCCCGTATTCACAAAGATTCTCAGAGTCCTCTCAGAGAGCTCCTAACTTAGCCTAAAACATTCCTAGCAAGGAATCTTAGCTTAAGAGTGATTCAGGAAGTTTCTGAGAGCACCACTGAGCAAGGAGGGGACAGAAACTTTTATCTTAGTGAGGAGGTGTGGTTGACCCCGTTGCTAGGTATGATGCAGTCTTCTAAAAGCTGTGATTGGTTGTTACAAAAAGGAAAAAAGAAAAAAACAAAACAAAAACAAATGCACTCCTAGTAATGAATGGACAGTGAAATCAACCGATCATAGAACTTAGACTGTATTAGAAATGTGTAATCGTAAAAATAATTTTATGTCATGATGATGAAACTCAGCAAAATTAAATTAATTGTTACACAGCTTCAAAATGTCTGAATGTACCTCTCACATGCCGATTATTGATTTGCTTATTGTTATGTTTACTCACCATGCTGGTAATTTTACTACTTAATCTGCTTGATATTAATGGTGGACGCAGACTCAGCTGTCAGCAATTACTGTGATTGCTGGCCTCCTTGTAAAAAGCGGTTTGATTTGGCAGAATGACCAAAACAACGAATGAAATGGAGAAAAAAATAACGAGAAAGCCGAACTGGACAGAAGAGCAGTGCCTGCTGTTGGCACAGCTTGTGGAGGAGAACAAAGGAGTTTTAAGAGGGAAATTCGGTCCCGGGATCACGGCACAAGGGAAGAGGCAGACTTGGGAGCGCATTGCCCGACAAATCAATGCGTTGTTCCCTCTCACCACAAACATTATCCCAGCACGATCAAGCTGGTAGCGTCTTATTAAATCACTGTCGTTCAATATACGGAGAATATCTCTCCTTCATCTCTGTCTTTCCGCCATCTTCTCTGTTTAAGACACTCTTAGGCTTCTTAAAAGTCCTCCTCCCTCCTCTTAACAGTTTTTCACCTTAGGAGCTCTCTTAAGGCCTAAGATGCTTTGTGAATAACTTTTATCTTACCAAGGGAAAATTCTAAGAAAAATCTTAGAATTCGAGGAATTCTAAGATTTTTCTTAGAATGACATCACTAAGAGCTACTTTTAGTCTTAGGATTCTTTGTGAATACGGGCCCTGGTGTTTTTGGTCGAGGGAAAAAAAAAATGCTTAGATGGACACTAGATGGTCACGGCCCCTAAGGGTCCCATTTTAATGGTGGTGCAATGACCAGCACAGAACTCTATCCTGAAACAGATCCAACACCATTCCTATGTTAGCTACTGGGGTTGGGCAATATCTACCAAACTGGCACATGATGATGTCCACAGGGATATTATTGTCAGTAAATGGGGATGGTCACGATGACGGCGATAAACTCGGTCACTAAAAAGGTACTACTTCCCCTTTCTGGCAGGTCATCTGGTAGATAATTTAGAATTGTTACTTTTTAAGTACCCAATAAATGACATCAGCGCCATGGACACACCCAGTAATAAATTGAGTCTGTCGACAAACATCTAAACAACAACTTTAATATTTGACCTTTGCTGTGTTTAATTTGATAAAAGTGTAACTTTTCTTCTGGCATTGGCATTTGAAAGACTGCTGGAAACCCTCATTCATTGTCACCTTGTAAAAACTTTTAGTCCCATCAATAAATCAATCAACCTCCCACTTCAAGGCCAAATTGTCTCTCTCCACTGGACGCCACCACCAAACAGAAATCTTCTCTCAAGGAGAGAACACACCAAAACATTAAAAAGACGCCTTCTCTAACTCTGAGTCTCTTCATGTACATCTGCTTCTTTGTGAGGTATCCAGATTTAATAAGATGTATTTAATGATGATGGCTTTTGACCAGAAACATCTCCATGAATTTAATTAGCAAGTACCGAACATTTTATACATTCAGTTTGCGTCAAAGCACTTCAGTCTGAAGCTGGCTGATTGTCACAGATTTCTAGCTTGGCATTGAGTTTAGGTAGGTGGCAGTTTAGCCAAAAGTGGTTTCTAAGTGGGTTGATAGTGAAACTACTTACGTCATCCTTCATGGGCTCTTTGGGGGGGTTGAACTCCTCGTGGTAGGAGCGGCCACTTGGCTGATGAATTAGTCTGGGGAAATGGAGGGGAGACGGTGAGATGAGGAGGAGGAGGAAAGGACAAGGACGGAAAAGAAATCAGAGTGAGAGCAGAGGAAGACAGATGAGGGTTAGACAGCCACAGTGACTCACTAACTACTTAACTGTCCTTTTCACATCCCACATGCTGCCCTTGTCCTACTTGGACTTGAAAAGGCAGCAGCCGGCCTCCTCCTCCTCACAAAAGGACCCCCGTCGACAGAAAGATGGCTCTTTGCAAACTGTTTCTTTTATTCAATGTGGCGCATGTATAACATCGAGTGGTTATTGTGAGGAAAGGAGGACAAACTCTGTGCTGTAATAACAAACACTAACAAAAGATTTCAGAACACACAATTTCTGAAAGCGCCAACATGTGAAGGTCTCCGAGAGCACGTCTGTCTGTGCAATGTGTGGGTCAGCTTCAAATCAGAGCGCAGCGTGTTAAATTAAACTGTTTCAAAACAGTTATGTAAATAATCATTTTTTGCACAGTGGAGGCAGAAGAGCTGGAAGCTCACCAGGAAACAACAAGACAGTTTAATTGAATCATTATAAAACTTTCTCTGCAGGCCTCAACCTGTAGAGCTTACGTAAATGAATCTGTGTCAGGTCAGAACAGGAACTGGCACAGTGGCATTTATCAGTAGTGCTGTAAGCTTACTGATGTAGGGACTACCTGCGGGCTGTGCAGTGGTTACTGTTGGTTGTGGCTTTTTTTTTCACTAGTGGCAGAACCGAGACAAAGAGGAAAGGTCAGCTGATGTTTCAGATTTTAATGAATTAATGTATTTAACCTAAACACAATGCTAGGACTCATGGAGTTTATTGTTTTATATTCCTAATGAATGAAATGAAAAAATGAACATGTCACTAATGAACTGCAGCTTCACTGGTGTCGCTTTGGAGGCTCATAAAGAGCAGCATTTCTGAGCAGCTGTAACACTCAATCCAAATCACCGGGGACGGACTTGTCCACTTTCAAGGATTCAACCTGCGACCTTCCAGCTGCAGGACGCTCTCAAACCCCCTAAGGCCACCTTCTTTGTTAATCGCATGCTTTCCCGCTCCACTTCTCTCCAGCATTATCTCACTTTCCCAGACTCTTCTGCTCACATGAATCAATCTACCTGCCCAGGTGGATTTAACATGCAGACAGAATGAGGAGCCTTGAAGCAAAAAGGAAAAAGCACCATCCTGAGAACTTATAAACCTCTGTTTGTGGCTGGGAAATAAAACAGATTGGATCCTTTTCTCTGGTCTTGAATAATTAATTCTCTCTCCTACCTGCCACAGATCCTGCGGACCAACAGAGAGTCATCAACAGCGAACTCGATCACAGAGTCCAGCTGCTCGTGTCTCTTGTCCAACAAGTCGTCCAGCTGCAAGAGACAAACACAGAGGGATCAAACAAAAGACACGACTGATATCTAATGTTCAGTATAAAAACACTCATCCTTTCTTGTCCTCTAATTTTTTTCTGACATAATGACTCAGACTAAATAAAAATATAAGCTTTCATCAGCAACATCACACTTTCCTTCTTACTTAAAGGGAAAATGGAGCCTTAATTTGCAACATATTATAAGATCATACTTTAGTATAGGGCCTCCTTGTGCTCTAGTGTATTTTCATTTTTTTGGTGTTAATTTGCAGGAGCTTGCAGAAGCTTTGTTACAGTGAAACAAAACATTGTTATTTAGATGCACATTCTTGGAAATAATGTTTTTAGTTAGGTTTAACAGGGGCCATGCACAACATAAGTGTTGAGCCAGAGTTTGCTATATGGCTCATTTGAATCTGCAGTCCATGCTTTTTATTGATTTTTTTGATCATAAATACTTCAATGAAAGACAATATTTTGACTGTGAAAAGCTGCTTTCTGTCCTCAAAAAAAAGGGGCACTGCTTTCACTTTAATGCAACATCAGTGTTTTATCTACAGGTGTATTATTTGACCTTTTGAGTACCACCTTTTTACTTGAGAAATAACTGTACTTTTTGGTATCAACACCATAAAGTTCACTCATTTGTATGTGGAAATTAAGTGATAAAAGCCTTTCTCATGACGTAAAATCCTTCAATTCAAATTTAGAGCATAGGAGTTGTCTGCACACGGGTCTCAACATGGTGGTGGCTAAGCCAGCTGCTTGCAGGTAGCACTGCTAAATCCATAAACAGCCCTAAGCAATCACAACCGTGCTGACAGAGCAAACAGTGTTAGCCAGGAAGGAAACCGGAGGGTGGGCACTATGTTTCCAAGATTACACCATCCTGATGTCAGCGGCAACAATGAGTTAGCAAGTGTCAGGCTGGGCACCTGGCAGGTGACCCACAAAAAAGTTGATCCCCAGGTGGTATTTTACCTTAGGGTGCTTTCACACCTGTAGTTCGGTTCATTTGGTCCGCACCAAGCGGAAAACAATGATACAATGTTGCATTTTAGTTTTGGTTCAGTTCCTGCTCACACTGACTTTTTGCAAACGAATCAAGAGAAGTAAACACGAGTGAACTCGACTGGACAGTTCTGGCATTTGTCATCTTGCATCATCAGGACCAACGAGGGGAAATCGAATTCTAGTTACCGACAGCTTCTGAAATGTTTATATTTCTGTTCTTTGGTGTCTCAGAGCTCACAGAGAAATAACTGATTGTAAGCATTATTAGTGGGCTAATATTAGACTGCAAATCAATCGCATGTTAAACTTTATGACAAACATAGAGACAAGATGAAAAGAAGACTTCTTGCGTGTACTGTGGGATCACTGTCACACCATTTTTAATGGACTTTAATGGCTTTTTAATCAGGGAAAATATCATCACTGACGTGCATATGTGTAACCATGGCTACATGTATATATTAGTATAAATAAGTTATGGCATATACGTGGCCTTTATAAGGATCAATTATGAGATCGTGGAGAAATTTCACCATCAGCAGATGGATTTATTATTGGTAAGTCATGCTAAAATCATATCTGCTATCATAAAATCCTGCGATTGGTTTATTTTATTTCACACCACAAACAAACTGCACCAGAGTCCGTTTGGAAGCAGACTGAGACCCTCCAGGGTTCGATTGACAGGTTAGGTGTGAAAGCACCCTCAATATTATTTTCAGGTTTGGTCCTGGGTTAAAGGGAAATTTCGGTTTATTTCAACCCGTCTCCCATCGTCCTAAATTTGGTTCAAGTGACTAGTGACATACAGATAACAGTTAGCATGTTAGCCGTTAGCCTAGATACAGCCGAAGCGTCAGACCTGTTAAAAAGTAAGAGAACGGGTATCCCTTCAAGTGCAAAGTTAGTCCACTAAACAAGCATTTTTTTTCCACAAAGACCGCCTCATATCGTTAGGATAAATGTCAGAGAACATATAGAAAATGACATGTAAACGTGTTGTCTTACCTTACCGGTGTGCTGCCATGTTTGTTTACCATTTAGCTCTGCTCTCCAAAACGCGGACGAAATATCGCGAGAACAAGCAGCGATCTCATAGCGTGCCTGAACATGCAGCAACAGCTGGAAGGCAGAACCGGACGGTCGCCTGAATAGAGGAGGAGAGAGCGAGGCGCAACAGGTAACGTTAGAGGACGAGAGAGGAGGAATGGCTGCCACAAGGCTGCGTAGCTCTGGAGATTGGTGGTGTACC
>NC_065527.1:42077628-42111933 GCF_006386435.1 Epinephelus moara | reverse complement strand
AATATGAGGCGGTCTTTGTGGAGAAAAAGCTTGTTTAGTGGACTAACTTTGCACTTGAAGGGATGCCCGTTCAATTAACTTTTAACAGGTCTGACGCTACGGCTGTATCTAGGCTAACGGCTAACATGCTAACTATTATCTGTATGTCACTAGTCACTTGAACCAAATTTAGGACGATAGGAGATGGGTTGAAATAAACCAAAATTTCCCTTTAAACAAGAAAATGTGGGTCACATCACAGGTGTTAGAAGATGAATATACATTTCTAAAAAAAAAAAAAAAAAAAACATTAACAAATTTAATTTAATATTTTAATGTTTTCAATCCTCCAACTGTTGACTTTGTGTGTCAGCTCTGTCTTCTGCATTAGCTGGAATACGAGAGTCGTCTCAATCAGATGTGTTAATAACAGGCAAGTTAACTGTGGAGATGTGCTGCTCAATCCAAAGAGTAGTCAATTAAATTGTATTTCCTGAATTCATTTAGATTTAAAATACATTATCTTAGCTTCACGTGTATAAAATGTCCCAAAATGACCACTTTAAACACACTATTTGAGCAGCTCATAGTTATTACAGGATTTGCAGTTTTGTGTCAGGCCATGGGTCTTGTGTTGGCACGTTGGGTTGCAGAAATAACTTGTTCTATGTGTGGTAGGTGGGGCATCTGCTGCATTGCATATTGCAGTTTCCAGTTTGGGAGGTGAACTTGAAAACAGACCCATGTAGGACTAGAGCCAGGAATTAACTAAGCTTAGCACAAAGACTACAAACAGGATGGAATGGCTAGCCTGGCTCTGTCCGAAAGACACCTAATAGAATCTCTAAAACTCATGATGATAACATGTTGCATCTTGTTTGTTTAATCTGTACACAAACCAAAAACAACAACTTGTGGTTTTACATGGAGTTATATACTGGATCTATTTCCCTCTGGACACAGTGATTTCCTGTTTGTTTGTCTGGGAAGAATGACCTATTTTCCAAAAGGCCAAACTCTCCTTGAACTCATTTAATAGTAGCAGAAAGTGACCGTGTCAAATTAAATCCTCACCATCTCAGCTTGTTTGACTGTGCGAGGGAATCCGTCCAACAGGAAGCCGTTCCTGCAGGCTGGCGTGTCGAGGTTCTTCTCGATGAGCTCCACAACCATCTCATCACTGACCTGTCAGTGAATAAAACGTAATCATTCCCTCATCCAGCTATTCACACTGTAATCTGCCGTATCCTGCACAGCAACAGCTCTGCACAAGAGCCAGAAAACAACATGCTGACAGTGTTCAACTGTTTCAGAGACATGTGATTTCTTCACAGTGATTAAATAAGAGAAGACATTTTGTATAGAGAACAGAAAA
Organism: Epinephelus moara; assembly: GCF_006386435.1. Lineage (NCBI taxonomy): Eukaryota > Metazoa > Chordata > Actinopteri > Perciformes > Serranidae > Epinephelus > Epinephelus moara. The sequence continues at coordinate 42,110,579 of NC_065527.1, read as the reverse complement.
CAGATTCTTTCATGCAGCGGATGCTCAAAAACATCAGCAAACACAGCGACAAACAGCTGTGAGGAAATCAGTCTCATGCTGAGACACGGAGGAGGCAACAGAGAGTTATGCAACAGTTGCATAAAGACACACACACACACATACACAAAGTACTTGATGTACACACAAATACACAACACCACACACAATAAGAGATTAGAAATGTTATGAAAGGTGCCAAAAGGCAACACAAAATTATTCTCATATCAGAAGAGATGTCAAAATTTCGTCAAAACATGAAGTAGGAATGAGAGTTCTTAAAATCAAATGCATGTACACTCAGGCTACATCCACACTAATATGCTTTCAACGCCTAGCGTCCACACTTCTCTGCCATTTTGGAACCCCTAAAACGGTGTTCTTTGAAAATGGTGTCAAGTCTGACCCTGTTTTAATTTGTTGTTTGGGGTTGTGTTTTAGTCTGGATGGGCAGAAACAGACACTTTTAGAGACGATGATGCAGTCTGACACGTTTGCTTCCTGACTGGGTTTGAGGGGGTTAAAAAGAGGGTAAGTCACAAGGTCATATCATGTCATATCATTAGGATACAACACGCGCAGTGGAATCTAGGCACACATGCCGAAGTAGTCTGCAGTCTGCCTTGGGTCGGAATATTTTTGCACAAAAAATGACAATAAAAGCTTTCTAATGCTAATTTCTAATTCTCTAGTTGCATTGCACATGTGTCATACCTAATAGCTCCTATCACCTTCACCTCACCTCAGCTTTCACATATCAGGAGGGTATGACAGATACCGCCCAAGCCTATCAGACACTGCATCCAAAAACTAATACTGTAATACAATACAGTGTGGACATAAAGGGTGGAGATTCTGGAAGCACCGAAAGGCAGATTAATATGTTAAGTTACAAGAGAATTTAAGAACAGAGTCGTAAATAGAAAAGAGTAACAGTTAATACATAAGGTGCATGCTTAATTAATTCAGTCATTTAATGTGTTTTTGCCTCCATTAGACGATAAGAAGATATCTCAATTACTTGTCAATGTTGAGAGTATTACTTTACTCCGTATATGGCTGAGCTCCAACTCAAAGGAATGGAAAATTCTTGGGAAAAACCTGGTATGCTGTCTGACACTTGTTGCACTGCATGGTTGTGTTTAAGGCATTTTAATACAGCGGATAAGCTCTCAAATTATGAGGAATTGTGCACTTTTTGAAAAAAGCATGAAATTTCTACCATAGTTAGTACATACCATAAGGTTTATTTTCAGATGTGGAGGGAAGTCAGATTTGACCTCTGAGGCCCAGGAGAGGTCAAATTCAAGATGGCTGCCAATAATATTAAAATATGCTTAACTTTGGAACCAAACACAATAGAAAAACATTTAAGGTGTCATTTCCAACTAAGTTTAGGGTGCCCATTCAGTTAGTGATACTTTTGAAATCAATGGAATTCAAGAAAATGCATTTAGGTCAAGGTCAAGGTAAAAATTTGCTTACAAAAACAAAACATTTTCCCCTCTTTTTTTTTTTATTTTATTTTTTTTAATGAACACCAAAAATATTTCAATTACTTTTTACTCTCATGTATTATTCAGTAATTAGTTATCATTTACTGGGATGTGTGGTTATTTTTTCCTGCTAAGCACATCATTATCAGCAGATGGCCCTCTAGAGCATCAGTAGCTAATGCCAGTAGCGATGTAGTCAGTAGGCAACATGATGAGTAGGCTACAGTATGCACAAGTGACGAGACAGAGAGCACTTCTGACATAAATATCCTACCAGGTAAACTGACTGACTATGTACAGACAATGGCCGTGTTTCCCAGTTAAGAGCGATCTTAAGACTTAAGAGCACAGTTAAGAACGTCTTTGGTAAGAAGGGTTGCTAAGATACGAGTGTTTCCCAGATGCGTTCTTAATGCCCTTCTAAGGATCGCTCTTAAGATCGCTCTTTAAGAAGCTCTTAACAGGAGCTGTCCACTACCGCGGTGCTGAAACAATCGATGTTAGGCAAATCGATCACCCACCACTTAATCAGCGCATAAGTCACACACAGCGCTGCTACCTAATGTACTAATTCCCTGCTGCTCGTGTGTATGTGTGTTCTAATAATTCTAATGAAAAACTAAGACGATAAATATTTGTTAATGACCTATTTTCATGATGAAAACAAGACTACAACTAAATAAGAAGTAGTCTTGGTAAGAGAATCATAAGGAAATGTATTATATTTAAACAAAAAAACACAGACGCCTTGCTGAGGCCGGTGCCGTCTCCCACCACCTCCAGGAAGCTCCCCACTGCGTAAAAACGCAGCGCAGCCAGGCACTGCACCTCCGGGCTGAGGGCGAAATTGCACCGGGTTGCCCTCCGGATGTGTGGAGACACTAGTTGATGAGGCGTTGTATCTCAGCACGGGGCAGCCGGTACTTCATTTGGACAGCCCGGTCTGACAGCACGTCGAGTGGGCTGAAGTGCTGACGCACAAATGCATTTACATATACGGTTTGGCTTCGCACACGGCGACGCTGTTGGTTAGCAGCGAGAATATGCTGTAAAGCAGCCATGGTATCTCACACATGTGTGATGTGGCAACGCCTTTATATAGAGTAGCGGGTGGAGCATCCCTTGATGAGGTTCCAGCTGAGCTCAATTACACCTGTCAGTTGCCTGATATCTGAATGTCGCAGGTTTGGAGGGTGGATGTGTTTCTGTTGTGGCCTGATGCATTTTTTGGATGTGGTAAACTACCTCATATGTGCATACAGATGTGGGATATGTGCGGACAAATTATGATAAATAATAGTGATGATGATTCATTTTCTTTGTGTGCCTGATATGCACAGCACATAGAGGAACACACTTGTTATTCCTCATACTTATTTTTCTTATTATTATTATTTTTCTTCCGCCAGATTTCGGTGTGTAACTTGTGCCACAGCTTTGAGCGCACATAGGGTCTTCATAAAACATATAGATTCAAGATTCAAAGTGTTCATTGTCATATGCACAGTAAGGACATGCGTTTCCCTGAAGAATGAAATTCGTTCTTTTCTGTCACCAATTAATGCTAAACAATATAAATCTGAAGTATAAAATAGATCAAAATATATACGGTGCGCACTGTTTCAATATCTACATTAGCGTATTGCATTCACTTGACAAATAAAAAAAAAAGTCTGTTTTATTGAGTAATTTTTTCTGTTTTTCAGAGTAATTTTTTTATTTTTCTGTTTTTCGTGGTATTTTTTTTCTTTCTGTTTTTCATGGTAATTTTTCTGTTTTTCTGAGTATTTTTTTCTGAGTTAAGAGACCAATAGAACAACAGACGCTTTCATTCCTTTCTTGAGAGCTCGATATAATGGAAGCCAACATGACCCGCTTGTTTAGTTTAATCTAGGTTCACTTTGTTTTGGGTTTGAGACACTGGGAGATACTCGTCTTTAAGTCATATAGATGGTGTTATCATTAGTTTGTCGACTTTACGCAGGCACCAGTCACTTGCAGGTGCCAGGTGGGAGCTTCTCACGAGATTTTTAAGTATCTCGTCTCCTCGTTCAGGAAAAAAAATTACCAACGAAAACCAGAAAAAAATTACCATGAAAAACAGGGAAAAAATTACTCAGAAAAACAGAAAAAATTACACCAAAAAACAGAAAAATAAATAAATTACTCTGAAAAAACAGAAAATATTACTCCAAAAAACAGAAAATATTACTCCGAAAAACAGGGAAAAAATTATTCAGACAGTAATTAGTCAGAAAGCTTAGTGTAATATTAATTTGCCTGACGCGGCTGGATCTGTGTGCATTTGGTTGCTAAGAAGACTGCTAAGAGTGGGTTAGCTCGATCTTACAACTCCTTCTTAGTGAAAGATCTTCTTAAGCTAAGAGCGATCTGGGAAATGCGTTTTTCTTTCACAGGAGGCTTAAGAGTGTTCTTAAGAAGCTCTTAGCGCTACGAGCCATCTGGGAAACGCCGCCAATATAAGTATACCTGAGTAAAGCCTTAACATGCAAATACATTGAATTTGATTGTAGCCGGGAATGAGTCTGCCTAGTTAGTTAGCCATCTAGCTTCTGTGGTAAAAAAAAAAAAAAGGCGGGCACTTATCAAAATAATTCTGCTAGCTAAACTAGAAGACAGTCTAGAACAAACATGAGCTGAAGTCAGTTGAATGATTGAACAACGCATGTTCTAGAGATTTCAGCTTGGTCATTTGTGTGAAGTAGGACTATAGCTGAATTAATGGTGATAGCAAAGTAGCCTAGTTCAATACTGTGCCGCTGGTATCAAACAGGCTTGAGAGCTAATAGCTGGCATGTAAATGTAGACGTGTTATTACTGATTTCAAAGCAAGTTTCAGTATAAGAAGCATAGTAGGCCTACTGAAATATTGTAAGTAAATACATTTTTAATGATCATTATCATTACTGTTATTATGTTGGAAATAAACCATCTTTTTGCACCCTTTATCTCACTCCGTCTGCATAATTTGACCATGACTTTGACCTAAATGCATTTTCTTGAATTCTGGTGATTTCAAAAGTATCATCAACTGAATGGGCACCCTAAATTTAGTTGGAAATGACACCTTAAATGTTTTTCTACTGTGTTTGGTTCCAAAGTTAAGCATATTTGAATATTATTGGCGGCCATCTTGAATTTGACCTCTCCCGGGCCTCAGAGGTCAAATCTGACTTCCCTCCACATCTGAAAATAAACCTTATGGTATGTACAAACTATGGTAGAAATTTCATGCTTTTTTCAAAAAGTGCACAATTTATCTGCTAATCCGCTGTACTATTTTAGCTGTAAATGTCACTGAAGACAAATAAAACAGGAGACATGTAGTCATGTGGGACCGAACGTTAGGAGCTCTAACGTCAACATGGAGCCTCAGAGAGTGCTGCAGGGGCAGAGAAAGAAAAATACACATAGAGGTCATGAGAAGCAGATGAGCAGAAACGTTACCAGTTTGCCAGCATCCATGGTCTCCTTGAGCCTCTTGCCGAGCTCCGAGCCTGAAGCCACCATGGCCCTCAACATGTCTCCGGTGGCCAGGTGGCAAACACAGTACTGCTCTGCTAGCCGAGGGGCCTGCAGGGAGAAAAGAGACAGATTAATGAATTATTAAAGTTTTAAATGATCACCACTGACCAGACAGATGAAGAAAGAGTTTGGCTGTGGTTCCTAACTTTGTTCTACCCACTGATCTGTCAGAGAGCCAACCACCTGCATTGTTGGCTGTTAGAAACATGGAAGCAGTTTGCAGTAAATTTGGCTATGAGACCAAAAAGTTTTCAGAAGCAGGGATTTATAGTTGTGTAGGCCAAGCAACCTCTCCAGAAAATTCAAAGTTATCTTATATATTACTCAAATGATGAGTCAGTTAGATATGAGGAACATCTTCTCTCTACTAATTAGGTCAAAGCTTTGTTCCTTTGTTCACATTACATGACTGACTGTCCAGGGCTGGAAATTAACTTTATTGTCCACCTGCCACACTGGCTGATGTAGTTTCAGCTCTCAATACAAGAATCCACACATCAAATAAATCCTAAGAGCACTTCACTAAGAACAGATGACTCAAGCCAGATCACAACATGTGTTAAAGAAACAGGAGTCTGAACACACAGAGGTAATGCCAGGACACGTGTGGATGTGCACTTCAACACACATGTGACTGCTCTCAGAGGATTTCACCATGTGGCGATGTCACACGACAGAACTCAAGGAGGTCACTGACTTTTTTTTGTGGCAACACTTCAGGTTTCTGTCTCCTACAAAGTTACAAAACAAATCATCAACCTGAATTATGTAACCATGAAACTGTATTCTAACAGGCAAAAGACAACCATATGTTTTAAAGAGGGACTTACTCTATAATGCGTATGACCTGATGCGTAAATGCTGCTTGTACTGTGACTGTCTTTAGTAGATATTATGGTGATTTTTTTTTTGGATAGAACATTAGTCTAATAAAAATGCATGTTAACATTTGTCAATATGTTTGGAAAATTACACAACATACTGTATATACCAACATTAAACACATAATGGAACATTCCCATTTAGCCTTTAGTTAGAGAACCAGCTGATCTAGGTGTTCCTGAAGCACTGGTCTGACCAGAACAGATTCTGGTTAACTTTCACCCCCTTTCTTTTGTATTTATGTATTTTTACATTCATATTGCTGTGAAACTACACGCCAGTACAACTATACATCTAAATCATAGTCAGATTCTCCACCTAGCTGACTGACAGCAGCAGAGGAAGAGTTTCTTACGATAAACAGGGATGCAATTAATGTTTACTTTCATTATCAATAATCTGTTGATTATTTTTGCTCAATAATTTAGGTGATTAAATGTGGAAAATAGCGAAAATGCCAATCAGAATTTTCCAGGGGCCAAAAATTGCATTGTTAGGTCGCACCAACGGTCTACAACACAAGAGATATTCAACTTACAATGATGGAGAACTGGTGAAAAGCATTTTCACTTGATAATTGAGGTGAAGAATTGAACAAAGACTATTAAAATTGTTGCCTACTTTGTGCTGGTTGATTAAATTGACTGAATCGATAAAACACAGTTCAGTCCACAGTAACACCAATGCTTTTGTCTCCAGGTATTTAGATTACTGTAACTCATTATCTCAAGGTCTGACACAAAAATCAATCAACTGCCTCCAACCTGTCCAAAATACCACAGCTAGGGTTCTTACAAGAACTCAAATATTCCCTATTCTTACCTCACTGCACTGATTACTCATGGTGTCCAGAATTAATATTAAAATGTGCGCTTTTAAAACAAGCAACAATTCTTGCCCCTTCTTACATCATCAACTTTCTCACCCCTTACACCAGATCTTGGTCTCCAGTGCCAGGCTTGAGACAGAGGGCAGTAGGGCATTTGTCATAAGGGCTACACAATTGTGAAAAAACCTTCCATTGGGAAACAGACAAGCTACATCAGTGTCCTCTTTTAAAAACCAATTTCAATAAAATAGCTTTCAAGAGGGGTTTTTCTTTGTTTTTTATGCTTTCATTCCTTTGTTTAATCCTTTCTATTCGTTGTCTTTATCTTTGTCTCTATTTCTTGGCTGCATTGATTGATCATTTATTCCAATTTGTTATTGCACCATGTGTTTTCTACTTTTGTGTCTTTGAAGCACTTTGTAAATTTGTTTTTGAGAAGTGATATATAAATGAAGATAACTTTTGTTATAATTATTATTGCACTAGAGTCTATACCTGCAATTTTTATTTTGGTAACTTCTGCTCATGGTCATACTGGTAGATATTTTAATATATTTATATCTACCGTTCCCTATATTTCTATGAAGTTTCTGTGTATTACTTTGCACTTAGCTGCTTTTTGAACATCTGTTCCTCTCTCTGTTCTACTCCTACACTGCATATCTTTGTCTTTGTGCTCTGTGCAATGACCATTAAGTTGAATCCAATCTAATAATAAAATAAGCAGACATTTGCTCACTGCAGCATTTGGACAGTGTGGATTTACACTCTTTTCTCTGTTTCATATCCTAATAAAGTGAACAACAGTGGGGTTTTTGCTCTTTCGCCAAATAGAAAATATCATATTAGTCTTTGTTTAACTGTGATGAGCATGGCAAACTTCTTATAAACTGAATAAATCAAGTTATTCATTGATAAGAAAGAATAATCTTCAGAAGGAGCCCTACAACGAACCCTTTGCTCTGTGTAAGAGGCATACTAACAAAACACAACAGGTGACAGATGCTAACTTCTGACACCAGGGTTTTAAAGTAGTGAATTTCATCATCAAACATGACAAAAACTGTGTGCTTACAGACATATTTCTAACTGTCCCGGCCACTAATGAGGTTGTAATAGTAGTTAACTTCATTATGAAACTGACGAACGCATTTAAGAATAATAAAAACCCCTCTTAACGGACTCTCCAGCTGTGTTTTCCTGAGTGTTGTAGTTACAGACGGAGCCAGGTAAAGCCAGGTAGGTTAGCATTAGCATTAGCTTGTACTAACTACAGCTGACCATGCGTTGAACGCTACCAAGCTAACGGCTAACTGCTAGCTCAGTTAGCTTCTCCTACCTGAGTCCCCTTCCCGGCTCCGGGTGGTCCGAGCAGGATGGCACGGATCCCCTCCTGCACATCGGCTATCGCCTCCTTCAGCTGCGTGCTAGGTGCCATGTCTGGACCAGGAGAGCACCAGGGCAGAAACTTTATTAAAGTCTTTCTGTCTGGTCCTGATAACACTTTAGCCAAGTTGAGGCAGGAAAGGAAAACCTTTCCGCCTCCTCTCTGCCTCAACAGCTAAACCCCGCCCCCACTGGAAAATACAGCATTTTGATTGGCCGCTAGACTGTTCTGTCAGGGATCTGCGCTAATTGTGTTTGTTGATTGGTTGAAATTTGTGTGACGACTCATTGTGCAACATCCGAAAAAGCTTTCACTCCGTAATGTTGAATATGTGAAGAAATGTACACTATTTTTTCATCATAAATTAGTGATTTTATTGTTGATCATGGTGTTCTTGAATTTTTTCGGTGTTGCTTTTTGGTTTTCCTGTCTATCCCAATTAATAATTAATTGTATTATTATTTATTGTTAGTTTTTTCTGTATATAAATATACTGTTGTACTTATGAATAACTTTGTTTTGTCTTTTTATTATCTATATAATATTCCAATTTTTTCTCAGTCACTTTGGCGCATTTCTCAGATCAAAACTACGTGTTTAACCGCCACTGACTAGATCACTTGTGCACATCATAAAAGCAGTTTCTCATTCTTTCACTGCACATTTTCAACACATTTCTATTGGATTTTTTTTAGATGCATTAGATAAACCAATGTTCAACCACTTTTGTAAAATAGCTCACATGTTTTTATTTTGTGTGTGTGTGTGTTATGCAGTGCTGGAAAAGAGTTCAGTCATTCTCTTGACTGTGTCACAATGTCATGGTCTGTCATCAGACTGCAGTACAAACAGTAAAGGTGTAAATGTGAATCATGTCCAGTCTCTTGCAATCAATCTCCCACATACAGTAATGCGTGACTTTGTACCCTACTGTTGGAACAGATAAAGGCCATAAAGAAAAAGTCTGGCCTTGTGCATTGTTATCAAAACCTTAGCCATAGTTTACATCAGAAAATACTGACAGAGTGCACTATTACACTGAGCACATAACCGGGTTTTGCAGGTTATTGTGTGGTGCTGTTTGTATAAATTGTTACAACAAGAAATGCATTTATTGTTGAGTAGATGTTGAGGATGAATCAAGAAATGTACCAAAGCGACAGAGAAAAACTGTATGTAGTTGGTGTATTATCCCTTGGCACCCTGGAGGGAACAATATAAAGAAATATAAAGAAATTGACCAAATTACAGAAGTTATCTTGACTTCAAAGTTTTAATGAATGTAGTTACTCTTGATGATGGAATTAAAAAAAAAAAAAAAAAGGTCTAGTGTGTAGGATTTAAAGACATATATTGGAAGAAATGGTTTAGCTATGTTTTCTTTAGTGTATAATCACCTGAAAATAAGAATTGTTGTGTTTTCGTTACCGTAGAATGAGTTGTTTCTATCTACATACAGAACAGATCCTCTTCTCACAGAGTCTGCCATGTTGTTTCAGTTTTGTTACAGTAGCCTAGAATGGACAACCCAAACACTATTTGGATTTCTGCCTCGGCCACCGCTTTGCACACAATAGGAGTTTCAGTTCTGCAACCTCACCTCTGCCACTATATCCAACACACTGGACTTTTCAGAAAAGGCCTGATTAGTGAGCTAAGTCTGTCTACTAATATGAAATCATGAGATGCAGATAAAACCCCCCAAAATGTATTAAGTAAACATTATTTGTTTATTGGAGAAATTATTTGTTTTTGAGTAACAAAGCATTTCCATGTCAGTACAAGGAGATTTCTAACTGTTGCCAATGAAGATCAAAGATTAGCTCACAGTGAATGGTATCTTTAATTCACATTTTATATTATAAACACCTCCTCTGTGATACCCTCAAACTTAACTCAACCCTCAACTACATATAAAGCAGACTAAAACCTCATCTATCTGTGTCCTCATTGTCACGGAACATGAAAAATGTGTTTCGTCTGGACAAGAGAAGTGACATTCACTCAATGACCTGATGAACTAAATAAAGCATATGGGCAACACTTTATTAAGCCCTTCCCATTCTTGAGGCTGACAGGAAGGAGCTGTCTTTTAACAGTGTTTGTGAAATGTTAAATTAGTTCCCCTTCAGAGCAAGTGAGGATCACAACGAGAAAATGCCTGAAGTTGATGTTCTGTACTCTGATGTCAAGTTCACAAGAGAGAGGAGAAACGCACACGGTCAGTCTTTAATGCGATACCTGTCTGTTCGTCTATCTACATTCCTCTTACATTTCTAAGAAAGCTATTATTGTTTGTGTGACATAGGAATGTTTAATCAAACACTTTATCAGCAGTAAGCACTTATTAACAGTTAATTCAACACCAGTTTTGTGATTTCTGTGGCAGAGACCAGTTCCTCACCGGGGAACACCACATACTCCGAGGTCAAGATTGTGCAGACTCAGCCACCCACAGAGCTTCCTGGTTAGTTATATAAAAAGTGATAAACAGGAAGGTGGACTGTGACTTCCAGAGAATGGAGGTCCTGAATAAAAAAGCTACCAGTCTCTGATCTGCAGCGCTATTCATCAACCTTGATGGTTTTGATGTGAGATGTTGAGTGTTGGAGATATCAGCCATAGAGGTGTCTGTCTTCTCTCAAATATAATGGAACTAAATGGCACTCGGCTTGTGGCGCCAAATTCTTTTTTATTTTTTGGGGGGGCAGAAGGAAGTGTGTATCTACTGCTCACTCACCTCGCACCACTGAGCCAGCTAACATCACAGCTCAGCAGAGGAGGACACCATTAATGTTTTCACAATGTCACGAGTCTCTCGTTTATGAGTAGTTGCACGCTCCTTTCTGCATGGTGATACGATTGGTGGGTGTAGTTCGGTAGGAAGAAAATAGTTCCTACATGAAACTGCTCACAACAAGGTCTGTGGATTATCTTGAGTAACCGCATCATGATTTCTGGAAAGAGACATTTCTGTTGAGTTTTTTAAATATGTTTTTTTGGCTCTTTGAGCACCACAAGTCGAGTGCCATCTAGTTCCATTATATTGGAGAAAAGGCAGACATCTCTATGGCCGGTATCTCCAACACTCTGCAACTCACACCAATCTATATTTATTAATAATACTACAGGTAAGAGGAAAAATATGTACATTTGATTTTGGGGTGAACTGTCACTTTAACTTTTCATATATTTGTCAAAATAAAAATGTATATTCTCTATTGTGTGGAACAAAACGTATAACAGTAGAGAAATTGCTGCCCTAAATTATTAGTGCTAAATAGTGCAAAATATTGCTCCTTATGTAACTTCAATCACTTTAAATCCACCTTTACTGTTTGTATTATGAATATGTAGTAATATTACGAGAATTCATTCTATGTGAGGGTTGAAAGTTCATTTAAAAGTCAAAGTTGTGATTGTTTAAACCATGTAATCCAGATTCACACATATAAATGAAAACATCTGAGTTATAATAAAGAGAACATTAGCATTTTATGCACTTCTCAGCTGACTGAATTTAAAAAATATATACATGTGTACACATATAAAACATTACCAATGTGAACAACATCATCAGAAGCTTTTCGTAACATGAACTTTATCTTTAATAAACTGAATACAAAGCAAACATTTATCATCGGCCAAACCTCATTGCACATATAATGCAGCTATAAGACATGAAAACCAGGCATGACGACATATTCCTCTTTCATAATATTTCCTGCTTTTCAACTCTTAATTATAACAAAAAAACAAACAAAAAAAAAAGACAGAAATAAACACACTACCACAAAGAGCACAGAGTCAGTGTTCAATGTGAAGTGTGAAGAGAAGGCCATTAAAAAATAAGGAACTGACCATGAAGAAGAACCACATACATTCAACGTTAAGTCATGCTTTAAAGAGTATTCATGTTTCCTGTTCGTCTCTTTCTACGTGCTGTGGTCCCTCGAAGCTTCACTGTCTGAGTAAACATTCAAATATTTGTAGACTCATATTTGTATGTCTGTGCAGAGACTCCCTGGGTGATAAATAATGCACTATAGATAAGGTGAAGTTGAAGTTACAGCAATCAGACATGAAGCAGCATCATAACAAACAGCTCAAAGAGGCAACTGAGAAAAGGCAAAATGTCACAGATGGTTGCTGTAAAAGTGTCTCCGAAAGACAGCATCGGCCAACCACTGATATGTTACATTTGCACACTTCAAATGTATCATATCAACATTTCTGATGTGACATAATACGTCAGTCGATGGCGGATGGTGGATGGTGTAACACTTAGCAACCACTGTTTGAGACAACAAACAACAAGTTAGAGTTAGCAAGTTGATTCCTGTGGTTTTTTAGGCAGGAAATCATAAAGTTTCAACATATCTGTTAACGCTGCAGAGGGTCTCCAGTTGAACTTTTTCTATTAAAAACTTCTCTCAGTTTTTGGAGAAAAAAAACACATAGTGAAACTTAAATCTTAGAATTAAATTTTTGAAAGTTTAGTTTGAAAAAAATAACCCAAATGTTCACTTGAGTGGGGTGGACATAATAATATGAACATCTGGGTGATCTAGTGTGACAGCACTGCTCCTTTTATAACACATTTTGTTTCCATACAGCTGTTGGTTCAACTTTTGCTTTCACATTGATGGCGACATGTCCTCTGTCTTTGTCCTGCACATGCATGCTTGTAAAAAGCCAAATAGAAACCTGGTTGTGCGAACATACATGGCTGAGCCAAGAAATCATACCCACGTTTTTCTCCAGGAAAAATCTGAGTAACCTGCACCAGTTACAGGAACTTGGTTTCTCCTCAGCACTGTGACTAGGAAATCAGTCAAATGGAAAAAGTGCACTGAAAGTCATGTGTCTGTCTCTTCTGCTGTTCAATAGGTTCCCAAAAGCTGGAGTCAAATGGACGATCAAAGGTCACATCAGAGAGAGTGGCCTTGGTAATTCTCAGTGCTCTCCTGACGGCTGTTGCCATCGCCCTCGGCCTGACCTGTACGTTTGCTCACTTCAAAGTAAATTAAGTTTAGAGCAAAATATAAAATCTGATGGTGGTTTTGAAGAACAGAGCTGGGAGCTTTCTGGTGACCTCAGCTCAGAACTTTAAGATTCAAGTTCAGTTTGATTGATGATTGATGTTTTCCTTTTTCGGAACAGTCGATGTTAAATCAGCAACAAATGTCACTTTTTTGGAAACCAGTTTTTATGTAGAGCTCTCCATTTATAATATCACTCAACTAATCTTGAAATGATTATGATAAATGAGCTCTATAATCTACATGTGTATTCATTTTTCAATCAGCTTACAAAAACATTGAAACCATGAAACGTCTCCAGAGGCTGATGCATGAGCGTGACACCGTGATAAAAAATCTGACAGGTAAACTTTTTCAGCTGCAAGGTCACTTTCAAACATGTCACATTTTGGATTTAACACATTTTAATTCTGACTACTTCTGATGGATGACTGATGAAAGTGAAATGTTTTTATCCTCTTTCATAACAGAGACATGCTGTGGAGTCAAGTCATGCAACAAGGTGCAGCATATGAGCCCACAACCTCCTGGGGAAAAAATTAGTAAGTGAAGGATTGTTGCCTCTGTCTGATTCAAGCTCCTGAACTTCAAAGTCCCTGCTGCTCCAAGATTGCACGTAAACAGTTATTTGTTGCACCTGACTGAAGTCTTTGCTGTGATCTCGTCATAGCCTCCAACAAAGACGGCTCATGTCCAAAATGTGAAGAAGGCTGGGAGCAACATGGAGGACAGTGCTATTATTTCTCCACCGATAATTCAACCTGGGAAGAAAGCAAAAATAAATGTCAACAATATCCGGGGGGAGACCTGGTTAAGATAGACAGTAGAGCTGAGCAGGTATAACACACTGCTGCAGGCTCTTGTTTGATCAAATCCTTGTTTCCATGTTAGTTGTCACAAATAAGTCATGTGATGTTACATATTTGTATTTTTTGTCAATTTTTCCTGTCCAGGCCTTCCTGGAGCTGAAACTGAGAGAAAAAATGAACATTCCTGAGGACAAGTTCTGGATTGGACTGACAGATTCAAAGTTAGAGGGAACATGGTTGTGGGCAGACGGCTCACCGCTGAACACAAGGTTTGACACACTTCTTGTCAATTTCCATAACTAGAGTTACCAGTTTTATTAAAGTAATTCTCTCTGTTTCAAATAACTCAGTTTGACTTTTTGGAGCGGCAAGGAGCCAGACAACTGGAAAGGGGAAGATCCTGCTGGAGAGAACTGTGTGAGGATGGGGGAGAAAGCAGGAGCTGAAGACCTGCGCAGTTGGTTTGATAAAGCCTGTAAAAAGCCTCAGAGAAGTATCTGTGAGAAACCAGCAGATCCTGGACATTTAAAATGTGTCTGAAATGTAAGTTCAGTGTTAAAGAAGCTCAGTGAAGGATGCAGAATGTTGAGCAATGCTGGTTTTGTACAGGTAATAATGAACAGGATGTAGGATATGCACCTCTAAAACACTTGGTGCTGTACTACCTGTTTGTGTTCAGGCAAGGGTATTTAGACAAACTAATCACAGATCCACATAACCTTAACCATAACAGCCCAAAGATGGATTATAGACTCAAATGCACCACCTCCACTTACAAACCTGGACATTTTAAACTATCTTGTGTTTGGACAGAGTGCAAACAATTTGGTAACAAAGGTAAGACTGACTCTCAGTCATGCAGATTACAACCACCTGAGTGACGCATGTGTTTGTGTCTATGTATATTGCTTGTCCTGCTTTGTGATGGTGATTTGACAGTGTATGACGAGGTGCAGCATTAACCAGCTTTTCACTGAGCTTCTTCCGTTTGTGCTCCAACAGCTCAGGTCATCTGTAAAAATGCATTAAAACTATTTTCATCTATAAACTGTCGCATTTTTTGAGTTCTCTGTAACTTTAAAGTTTGGTTTGGTGATATGCACAGTAATAAGGTAAAACAAATGGATGACTTTTCAACTGTGTTATTTATTAGCAATGAAAATAAGTAAAAATCAAGTCAGAGCTGAAAGCATCAACGTTTAGCCAACTCAAAAAGGCAAACAGACTGGACAAACAGTATATATCAGCAGGTAAAGTAAACTTTTTCTTTCTTTACCTTTTACAGTTGAAAGACATCAGAGGCTGGTTTCACAGAAATATTTTAACATGGCTCAGAACTCAGACTGAGACTATTCACTAAGCTTACAGAAAGCTGCTGGAGTGAAGGGAGCAGAGCCGTCTGATGCAGGCGCTTGGTCAGTCATGTTTTTCAGCTTTAAATTAAACACTAATTACGCATATTAGCCCTAATGAAGAACTACAGAGCCTTTGTGCTACAGATGAATTTCAAGATCTATCAGAAGACTTTTAGTTTGATCTAAGCCACAGTCAAAGTCTATCTCTGTGAAACCAAACTCCTGAAACAGCAGCTAAACTGTGCAACAGTAACAGTCCATGTCCAAACATTTGAAATGGTTTGAAATAAAGGCTGGTGGTAGAGTTTTTCAGGCTGCAGAGAAATAAAAGCAATCACAAAACATGGATGTGATCTTTCAGTATTAACTAATCTTAATCTAACCTGCAGGTGATCCCATCAAGAAAAGTCATGTTTGTAGTTTATATTTCTGTTTGATGGAATGTGTTTCTCTTAAGTTTTCAAAATTTAAACAGAGTTCTTCAAAAACAACAAAATAATGACGATAGCCGTTCATCCTTCTGAATCCTCCTCGTCCGGTATAAACGGTGTGTCACTTGGCGTCTGCTGATCTGCAGACCCTCCATCTCCTCCCCGTAGCTTTCGGACAGCGAGGATTCGTACAAGCATGGCCTCCATGGTGCTGTCGTCCAGAGGGGTGGAGGAGAACCACAGAGAGCTGCTGGGAACACAAGAGCGATCTGGGCGGAGATAGAACAAGTCGGTTCGCTGCCTCACCGACTCCGAGCTGGATGGAAGGAGAGAGAACAGAAAGTAGAGTTGGTCGATGAGATGAGACTGACAGGTGGTAAAAATCTGACAAAGACACATCTGTGTGTAGAAACAGGAGAGACGTCACAATCTGACAGCTTACATAATATACAACAAATTCATGAGTAATTTACAGACTCTTGGATGTACTCTGCGTGGTAAAGTACAAACTTTGAGAATGATTAAACCTACGTGAAGCTGCTGAAGATACTGGAGTTTATTTGGATAGGGTGTAAAATCAAAACTAAGACTGGACTGTTTTCCAACAAGTATCTGGGTGCGCTTATTGTTTTTTCTTTCTAAGTGAAAAATTACAGCATTTCAAAATCACAATAAAACGTTATCAGGCTTCAAAATCCCACACTGATCATTAAATCCTATCATCACATCAGCAGTTAAGATGAGAGGAAAAGAAATACAGTAGACAAAGAGGCAATTAATATGACTAAACTAAAATGCATAAAAAATAAAGCTACAAACCACTTGGAGAGGTAAAACTCGTAGAGTCTGACTGGACAGCGGAGAGGGTTCTCTGTGTTCTCCATCATCTTTATGACACCCTCTTTACTCTCAGTTTTCTTACGCTTCTTAGCTGGGACGCCGTCAGCATCTGACCAACACAAATGACCACACACACACACACACACACACACACACACACACACACACACACACACACACACACACACAAAACATCTGTGAGAGAATTATAACACACACGTGCATGTAGCTGATTTTTCACATTCTTGCTTTAATCACTTAAAATGCTCAAAAAGTGCCAAAGAGATATTTTTAGACAAAACTATGTGACTTCATAAACACCACCTGAACAAAATGTCCTGATTAAAATGATCAAATTGGAATAAGTTAAATATAAGAAATATCTTAAAATGTTAAATCAATATTACAACAACACAACAACCAGGTCCTTCACTTTGACCATCAGCCACACTGGTACCTGACTCTGCTTTGTTTATGGATGTAGGGGGACAAAAGCGCAGGAAGTTGGTCTCTGTGTCGTTCTGGTCGGTTCTGGTGCAGTGCTTGATGTGGGTGAAGGACAGCTGGCGGAGCTGCTCCACCGTGGTGAAGCCTAAGTACTTGCAGCAGAAGAAGAGCAGAGTGTTGAGGAGGACGATGGGGGAGTACGCCCCCAACTGTTTACAGTCCCAAAGATACTCCTCCTCCACGCAGGAATGGATATTGCCTGCAGAGAGAGGGAGAGGGGCGGTTATACCCTTTATCCACCAAAATCAGTGTGTTTATGCTGATTTTTTAAACATGAAAAAACAAAAACAAAAAAAAAACCACACAAAAAATAGGCAATAGACTCCTTTCCCATTGCCAGTAGACCAGAGCCATGTACACAGCTCTGCAGTGAATGAATATGCCTTTTAAGGGTGGGTGATATGGCCTTAAAACAATATTCAGGGTAGTGCCCTGCACGGGCCTATTATCTGGGCCCGGGCCCAGCCCTGGCCCGAGGGGGTGGAGCCCCAGCCCGGCAGGTTTTCAGAATTCTCATGCCCGAACCTGAAAAAAAAAAAAAAAAAGACTTTTTTTTTTTTTAAACCTCCCATAAAAACAGGTAGGCTGTTAATGTTGCAGACATCAAAATAGTTTAATTGGGGTTTCTAGCGTGGTATTAAGCTATATTCATTATATATTTTGCAGTCACTTCAAAAAACAAAATAATCAATTAAACAACCCAAAAAATGCTTCAAACACTTTTCTAAATAATCTTAATTTTGAAAGGAAATTAAATCTACCCAGATAAGGTCGGCACATATATATGTGCAGTTATAGACCTTATCTAAACACTTTTAATGGCATAAGTGGGTATATTTCGTTTCCATTCAATATTAAGATTATTTAGAAAAGTGTTTGAAGCATTTTTGGGGTTGTTTAATTGATTATTTTGTTTTTTGAAGTGACTGCACTGAACAAACCTGGTTGGCTCATCTTGAAGTTTAAACTTTGTCCAATACTGAGCTTTTCCCTTGGTATTGCTCACTGTCTTAAGTTCACCATCTTCAATCTTTTTCTTTATGTTGTCCATGTTTGTGGCGGGACCTGTGGGCTGGACGCGCAAATAGGATCAGTAAAATATGATGAGTGAGGTGCAGCGGAGAGGGAGAGGCACAGCGGCTGTCGGGCTGTCGGGCCCCTCGGGCCTCGGGCTCCAGCACAGGGCTGTAATTCAGGGTATTTTTGCGATAACAATATTCTTGACAATATGATAAATTAGTAAAATAATATTCATTATTAATTTAAGAACAGAATTGCAACAAAATAAGTGATGTACTTTCACAGTTTGGCTTGAAATACTCAGTAAAAACTCAAGAAAAATGATCTCTCATTTCTTTAGTTTGTAAAGAGTAAACAGTAGTAACTCAGAGTGAGATTCAGATTCTGTTAACTATATTAATAGTTCAACAAAATAAAATCTACCATAAATTACACATTTAAACAGCTCCCAAATACAAAAAATGTCCCCTTGGACATTTATATTTATATACGTATATACATATATATATATATATATATATATGTATAAAGAAATCAACAGGTGATTTCCTTCTTTTGGCAAAATCCTAAATGATTGAGTTGTTTTTTTCCCACCTGGAACTTTATGCTCCGCCATTTCTCCTCTAATCATCACGCTGTAACCTGTGACAGGCTGTTATGCTACCATGACTATTGCACATTCACATATAGGTAGTTTTCTGTCGAGCCTCAAGTGTCCTCCGCTGCTGCCGGAGGAGCCGCTGAATGAGTTCCCTCTGAGCGCTTAGATGCTAAAAGAGTCTGAGAAGTCCAGGGCTGTTCATAAAACATTCAGGATGCCCCCACACAACCAAAGCTGCTCTTCTTGTTGGAACCACCACAGAGTCTGTAATCATTTTGCTTTCAGCCATGCTTGTTGTTGCCGTGGGTAACTGTATGACGTCAATATGTTACAATCAAAATATCGTGAGTAACACAAGATTAATTTTTCATATCATATTAAGAATTATACAGGTATTATTGTGAACAATATGATCTGGCACATGGCACACCCCAAATACCTTTCTGTTTTTTGTTTTTTTCTGGCATGTCACGTTTGATGTCAGAAACACGCTGGAAAACAGATGGGTAAACAGTAAAAAAGCAGCATAGAGGCCAGTGAAAATGTTGCAGTGTCAACTTCTTATTTGTTATGGTTACTTGTAACAATCTCGTTGAAACTTGGTGCAGACTAATTTAGAATAATGATTGAGCGCTGCTTGGACAGAGCTGGACAGTATTTTGTGGCGGTGCGTCACTGCATCGCAAGGAAAGAGAGAAAATATTCGAGCCACATCCAAGAAATACCCATGACTACTGCAGAGTCATGTGACCCAGGAATGATGCTGATTGTAATCTTCCCAACTGGATAATAAAGCCAGATGTTAATGGGGTTTTTTTTTTTTTTTTTTTTCAGAAATCTGGTCAATCTGAGACAGAAAAAAGACAAAGATCTGTACAAAGACTCACCACTGGCTATGATTTTGGGTTTGAAACCTTTCAAGATCTTGGTGAACTTCTTGGAGAATTTCGCATAGATCATATCACTGAATATGTTCTCCATACGACCGTTGTCAAACAGGTACTAAAGAGAAAACAGAAGAGAACAGTCAGGCAAAAACATCAAGGACTGTGTGACAACATACACCTATGTCCCAAATGATTTCTGAAGGCGTATGTTCTGCCGCTTGCAAAGACCAGAAGAAGAGAATTATTTGTTAATGTAGTGTGTGTATACTTCCAGCAGAGGGCACTGCTGTAGAGGTGCAACTCAAATGATTCCCTTCTTCAGCAAGTGATATATCAGAGAATTGAAGGATGAAAAGAAAGGAAGGCAAAAAAACCCATGTAAAGACAGATGGGAGTGGAAGGGGGATTTCACGCTGTACTGTAAATGTGCGTGCGTGCAGTCGTCTTGCCTGTTGTATGCCGAGACAGAGGTAGAACAGGCTGTCGGGGGAGTACGGCTCTCCATCATGTCGTTTCACCTCAGTAATAAAATAACAGAGGCTGCTGCTCAGCTCGGCTGACGAGCAGCAGAGAACATCCTCCTTTAATGTCACAGCATGAGCTAATAGGAGGGGAAAAAAGTCTTAAAAACATGTTGTTTGTTCCCATAACAACTTACACTCAACTTAAAGCTTGCTTTGAGGAAACAAATCCTAAACAGACTGAAAATCAAACTGAAAAAAAGAAAGAAAGACAAAAACATACATGAAACGAGGTCCAGGTTAGTTTGTGATTCTCTCCACTGTATCCATCTCTTCCAGGCGTCAATTCCACACTGGCTCTTCAGTTTGTGGTGCTTCTTCGATATGACCTTGGAGGAGTCTCTTTGAGATGTCTCCTGTTTAGCTGCTTTGGATAACTGTTGCATTTTACGACCCTTTCATAGAGAGGAGAGACAAGATTACACCACAGAAAGACAAGACCAAAGCTTCTAAACTCCCAGGTAATTTGTTACCTTGTTCTTGTTGTGGACTTTCCCCACACTCTGTTGTGATAGCGGAGGGGCCAGTTCAGGGCTTGGTGAGCTCTGGGGATCCTCTCTCATCTCTGGAGGAGGAGGAGGCGCTGGAAGTTGGAGCTCAGGTTGAGGCTCACTGATCATTCCCACTTCTAAAACCTGAGGGGGTTTTTCATGGATGTGCGGTCGACTGAGTGACCCACAGCTGCTGTCAGAGGAGGAGTCTTCCTTGTTGTGTAAAGTGGCCTGATGATCTGAATTCAAGTCATCACGACAGTTACTGGTGTGATCTGAAAATAATGAGGATGATAGAAGTTATGGATAAACCCATATGGAGCTAGAGAGTCTACATGTTTTTGATCTTAAAGGAATACTTCATCCCCCAAATGATGATTTGTGTATCAGTTACTCACCCAGTGTTATGTCAAATTTAGGAAGAAAACTTTGTTGTTCTTGCATGCCTCCATAGTGAATGAAGAATCCAAAAACAGATGCTTAGGACTGTTCATGTGGAAGTGTTTTAAATAGTTATACAACTGCATTAATGAGACTTGGATTATATTGAACAAATCTTGTGAGAGTTTGTTAATGGAAGTTTTGATGTTGTTAAAGGCGATCCCTATGGCCTTGATTTATCAATAATGTTCGCCTTTTTTGGATTCTAGGTTAAATGTGGAGGCATGCAGGAAAATCAAAGTTTTCTTTATGAATTCAACATTACATGGAGTGTGAAATAAATATACAAATGATCATGTGGGGGGTGAAGTACTCCTTTAGGATCAAATCAGAGAGGAGGCTAATCTATAAATACATTTCAAGGAAGCCCTGGCCAAAATGGCAGCAGAATTATGTCACACAAACTAACACAGAACCAATAATCACTGAGAGAAGAAGAGGGAATGCAGGACTCTCTTTTTAAACCCCCCCCCCCCACAAACAAACAATACACTCATACAGAGGTAATCCCTCTCAATCATCACTTGTGACCCACTAGAAATACGTGGTGGTGTATTTTTCATACAGCCGTGGCCAAAAGTTTTGAGAATCACACAAATATTAATTTTCATAAAGTCTACTGCCTCATTTTTTATGATGGCAATTTGCATGTACTCCAGAATGTTATGAAGAGTGATCAGATGAATTGCAATTAATTGCAAAGTCCCTCTTTGCCATGAAAATGAACTTAATCCCCCCAAAAACATTTCCAATGCATTTCAGTCCTGCCACAGAAGGACCAGCTGACATCATGTCAGTGATTCTCTCGTTAACACAGGTGAGAGTGCTGATGAGGACAAGGTGGAGATCACTTTGTCATGCTGATTGAGTTAGAATAACAGACTGGAAGCTTTAAAAGAGGGTGGTGCTTGAAATCATTGTTCTTCCTCTGTTAACCATGGTTACCTGCAAGGAAACACGTGCAGCCATCATTGCTTTGTACAAAAAGGGCTTTACAGGCAAGGATATTGCTGATACTAAGATTGCACCTAAATCAACCATTTATCGGATCATCAAGAACTTCAAGGAGAGAGGTTCAATTGTTGTGAAGAAGGCTTCAGGGCGCCCAAGAAAGTCCAGCAAACGCCAGGACCGTCTCCTAAAGTTGATTCAGCTGCGGGATCGGGGCACCACCAGTGCAGAGCTTGCTCAGGAATGGCAGCAGGCAGGTGTGAGTGCATCTGCACGCACAGTGAGGCGAAGACTTTTGGAGGATGGCCTGGTGTCAAGAAGGGCAGCAAAGAAGCCACTTCTCTCCAGGAAAAACATCAGGGACAGACTGATATTCTGCAAAAAGTACAGGGATTGGACTGCTGAGGACTGGGGTAAAGTCATTTTCTCTGATGAATCCCCTTTCCGATTGTTTGGGGCTTCTGGAAAAAAGCTTGTCCGGAGAAGAAAAGGTGAGCGCTACCATCAGTCCTGTGTCATGCCAACAGTAAAGCATCCTGAGACCATCCATGTGTGGGGTTGCTTTTCAGCCAAGGGACTGGGCTCACTCACAATTTTGCCTAAGAACACAGCCATGAATAAAGAATGGTACCAAAACATCCTCCGAGAGCAACTTCTCCCAACCATCCAAGAACAGTTTGGTGACGAACAATGCCTTTTCCAGCATGATCGAGCGCCTTGCCATAAGGCAAAAGTGATAACTACGTGGCTCGGGGAACAAAACATCGAAATTTTGGGTCCATGGCTAGGAAACTCCCCAGACCTTAATCCCATTGAGAACTTGTGGTCAATCCTCAAGAGGCAGGTGGACAAACAAAAACCCACAAATTCTGACAAACTCCAAGCATTGATTATGCAAGAATGGGCTACCATCAGTCAGGATGTGGCCCAGAAGTTGATTGACAGCATGCCAGGGCGAATTGCAGAGGTCTTGAAAAAGAAGGGTCAACATTGCAAATATTGACTCTTTGCATAAACTTACTGTAATTGTCAATAAAAGCCTTTGACCCTTATGAAATGCTTGTAATTATACTTCAGTATATTATAGTAACATCTGACAAAAAGATCTAAAAACACTGAAGCAGCAAACTTTGTAAAAACCAATACTAGTGTAATTCTCAGAACTTTTGGCCATGGCTGTACACTCTGCCCTCTGCCTGTACTGTATTTCATTTTATTCTTATATTCTGTGTTCAGGACGTATATGGGTGTGTACCCCCACAGCGCTCATGTGGGGCTTTATTAGAAGCTAGAAACCAGCTGCCAGACCATAAGCAGCACGCATCCAAGAGACACAGCACTGAAATGCAAATATAGCAAGACAAAACACCCACATAGCGGGGGAAACGCCAAAACAGAGTGAATGTGGGGTTGGCTTTTACTTCCATGTGTGCCGGTCAGCGTGTAAAAAAACAGTAAGCGACAATGAGAAAATACAAAAAACGTTTCATCAAGATAACATTGACAGATTTATAGGACTCACATATGTGGGTGTACTGTGAGTTATAGCCTCTGAAGCAGTCTTTAAAAAATGTGACTATCTCAAGGACACGAGCGAAACCTTTTATCAGTGCAGAAAAACAACCTCCCTCAGTTATCTCACACAGAGCTGCTCTATATTAGAAACTGTTCACAACTTGGAAAACATACTGAATGTAGGTGCAGATGAAGTTCACAATATTTAAACTGATATATTCATATGTGGTGGTGATAATGCGATGCAAACATTCATATGTTCCCTCTTGTATGGGTAGTAATGTAATGTGTGTATGTTTTAATTCTTACCTGCAGATAAAGATTTGCTCTGAGCTAACTGTGCAATATGTTTAATATTGAACGCAGCTTCTTCCAAATAAAAAGAGAGAACTATTTTAAAAATTCAATTTAATTCTGGCTAATCCTGTGCTCTGAGGTAAGGGTTGCAAAACATGAACAGTGCTGTACTGTTTTCCTCTTAGTCCATTTAACTTTTTTCTTTTTAAATTTGATTAAATAAACAAAACACTGCCCTCTGCTGCACATGTAAGCACCAAAACATTTTTTTTTTTACAAAATGGCAGCCCTTAACTACAATCAGACAAACATAGCGAGTAAATTAAGACCTGGAATGATCAGCTCTTTTGATTTCAGCTGATTCTCTTGGCTATCCTTCCTCAAGTTTAACTGTAATATTATCATCACTTCCCACCATATTTATCAAATGTCTTACCCTTTGGAGAGTGAGTTTCCTGTCTGTCTAAGGCCTCTTCTGTCACCACTCGGTCCTTTCTCTCGTTTCTTTCATCTTGCACTTTCTTTCTCTCAGACTTCAAGTTGAGCTCTCCCTCCAACAGGTCAGGCTGGATCTTCTCCTTCATATTTTTTCTCATTGGGTCAGGAAGAAATATGGGCACAGGAAGCTGTGGCAGGGACAGTATGAGAGAGGGAGTTGGTAAAATCTGATAGTGGTACCTAAAGGCTGTGCTGCCTAATTCCGAAAAAACCAACATGCAATCATTTTTAGGGCATTGAGGCTGGATGTTGCTGTTATGTACCTTAAAAGGCTTGGTTACAAAGATGCCTGAGGCCAAAATGTATTCATTTAAAACCGAGATTCTTGATACTTTTTCCCGTAATCTTTCAAATGTCACAACTTAAAATATTAACTTAGTATCAAGAGTAGATAAAGACTTATTGTGATCCTATTTTTTGTGGCGGTGTTTTCATGTCAACTGATGTTGATGGATGAATTAGTGTAAATTAAATTAGACCCAAACAGTACACTTAATCTTACAAAATCTAATGAAAAGAAAGCTGCAGGTCCGTAAAGCAGCTGAATCATGCATTGAGTTCCATAAACTGCTCACGACAAGGTCAGTGGATAAGTGAGCACAATTTAAGAGATTCCATAAGTTTAAAGATTTTGAGCATTTTTCTTGCAGGGTTAAGTCCTGATATTTTCACGTGATCAAAGTTTAACAAAGTTCAAGGTTGTTTTTCATACCGGTAAGGGCAGGCCCATGGGCTTCGGCGTGTACTGGCTGTACATGTTCATCGGCAGAGGAACGTACACTGGCACCGGGACAGGCAGGGGTACGACATTGGGTCCGACGTTGTCTTCACACAACAACAACAAAAGAACCAGACACAACATCAAAACTCTTCAAAATGAAGGTATATATTTATTTGCCTTATATGGGGGGAAAAAAAAAAAAACTTAACACAGCACTGGATGCATCTTTTAATGAGTCATAGTCACTAAAAAGTCAATTTGGTATTTAGCATTTTAAAATCCTGGAAGTGATTTTTACCTGTCTGTATCGCTGAGTCTACAGTCCGAATGGTACAGGAGACTCCTTTGTTGTGGACTAACGGTGTGCAGAGCATGGACTTGTTCTTCAGCTCTGTGGGGACGGTTTGAATACTGGCCTGAAGAACAGAAAAACATTGATAAAAACTTCAAATAACAATATTTTAAACATCAAAAGGAGCATGAATGGGTAATATCTTGGCTTATTCATTTATGTGCTTTGTGAACAGGAGTTAGTTTTTGACAATTATGTGGAGGACTTGGTTTTTGGAGTAAACTTACATGTCCAACAACCTTTGTTTGAATGTCAGGGACAGAGACTGTGGAGATATTAGTTTGAGTCAGAGAAACAGAGATGAAGCATCTTCACGTATTACATGTAATAGTTTTTCCATGGTATATGCATATGAAGTGTCTGTGTGTGTACCAGTCTGTGCAGAGCTGGAAGAGGCACTGGACTGCCTGGCCAAAGCACCAGCAAGCGAGATCACATTAGCAATGACAGGGGAGGACTCCACTGTGCCTGTAGATCTGGGAGGTGAAGAGACTGTCGGCAGGAGACAAAGAGGAGTAAATGATTGATCTCACAATACTTTTTACAGTAATTAAAATCCAGTAAATGTCCAGTTTGACTCCGTTTGATTTCCTCTCGTGTTTACTTCTGGATCCACAAGGACCACAACATCACACATAAACAGGGCTGTACGCAATAAAACAGGCAAACAAAGCATCACATGGCAACAGCAATACATACCTTTGTTGACCATCTGGACCCTTCTATTGCAGAAATGCAGGAGACATCTCAGGTCACAGAAGTGTTTGACCTCTCCTATCATGGGAAGACTCTGCCGCAGTTTACCGTTACGACCGCAGGTGTCACAGTTGGCAACCTGAGAGAAAGCAGAGTGAACATGTTGTCGGGACAGAGCACCTCTTTGCTATCATCAGGTTAATTAGCATTTTTACATATTCAGGTTTTAGGCCGGTTTATATACACATAGGGCTGCAACTAACAATTACATTCATTGTCAGTCTATCTGCTGATTATTGTCTTAATTATTTGGTCTATAAAATGTCATGACATGGGGAAATGTGTATCACAATTTTTCAGAGTCCAGAGTCATTTTCAGCTGTGGCTGTAACATTTTAAGATATGTAGTTTAAAACAGTGGCTGGACCTATCTGACGTTTCTGTTGTGCTTATTTTATGTACTTTTTTACTCTGCTCTCATCTTTGATTAACCAAATCTACTGCCACACAAGCTAACCAATGTACTGCTGTGGACAGAAGCTGCTGCAAAACATATTTTAGCCACCTAAAATAATTATTATCTGTGTAAGTGTACGTTACATTTGAATATTTGCTCCGCTTTACCTTACACACTAACCAATTGAGGACACAATAAACTAGCAACTCTTTTGCCGAGTTAAACTACTGTTTTTGCCAGTGGAGTCTGGTGTCTTTCATATCAGGGCTTAAGTTTCCCATTGGAGAAGGCTGTCTGATGGAAAGGTAAAACATTGAAAATAGTCTAAATATAGTCTACACTCAGATGATTAAAAATGAATCAATTAACAGAGCGTTTGCTCAGCACCGTCTGATTTTATGCACATGAAATCATTTTAAGTATACACTGTGATTTGGTCTGTAGACAATTTCATTTCTATTCTGTTGCAAAGGCAACAGCCTTGGTCCCAGTTTACTTTCAGTTTTGGTCCCATTCAAAAACAAATACTGATTGCAAATGCACCACTGGAGCCTTAACCATGTCCAAGACTGTGCAGAAATACATTCATTAAGTGGTCTAGAGCATTGGTTCCCAACTGGTCCAGCCACAGGGTCCAGATTTCTCCTTAGTCATTAGTTCAAGGTCCACACAGTTTAACATTTTCAGTGTCACACTTGTGTTTGACCATGTCATTAAGCTAGTTTGCGGTTTCTGTCAAGAAGATAACTGTTAGTCAGTAACTCTTATCATTATTTTGAGTCACATTGTTGAAATAATTTAGTTGTCTGTGTTCAAGCACGTCGGGCTTTCTATTTCCTTGTCAGAGATGGTGTTGCGTTCAAGGTCCCCCCAAAAAAACGGGAGGAAAAAAAAGGGCCAAATATTAAAAATAAATAAATAAATAAATAAATAAATTCACAATCGAATCCCGTGCAATCGAACGAAGCTTCGAATTTTTTGGGTCAGCCCTACTTGACACGTTGGCTAGTAACTTGCAGTCCATCCAGAGTGGACCCGCGACCCATTTTTGGACCGCAACCCACCAGTTGGGAACCACTGGTCTAGAGATTTAATTTTTTTAAATTAAATAACTGTAATTTTATAGTGTAATTTATATGATCTAATCTAAAGTTGACATTACTTACCTTGAGCTAANCGAACGAAGCTTTGAATTTTTTGGGTCAGCCCTACTTGACACGTTGGCTAGTAACTTGCAGTCCATCCAGGTCTAGAGATTTAATTTTTTTAAATTAAATAACTGTAATTTTATAGTGTAATTTATATGATCTAATCTAAAGTTGACTTTACTTACCTTGAGCTAATACAAACATGAAGAGTACAAAAAAGCAGAACAGGAAATAAGTCACCTGAAGCTTGAATGCTACATTATCTACAATGGGCAGGTTTTTTGTGCAGTGGGTGAACTTCCACCTCGACTTACACGACAGAGGAGCATGTTATAATTTGAGCTGCACTCTTCGGAGCAGAATTCCTCGTCAATGCCTTCATACTTTGCTGTCACCAGTGTCTTAGAGATGGAGAAGCAGTAAGCACACGAGCCGCAGTGTTCGCCCCACTTCTTCTCCAGCTCATGTTGGAAGAGCCTCAGACAGCCTGGGAGGAGAGAAAGAATAGTAATATTTGTAAGAATATTATTTACAATAACTGACAACAAATGCACAGCACAAACTAGGCTACAAAGTCCTGCATTAGACACTTCAGTGTGACCCCTTACCGTCACTGCAGAAGTAGCAGTCTTTGCTGTCGACCTTCTTGACGTTTGTGATGATCCTCTCATTCTTACAGTATTCACACTTGCCCATGATGTTGTTGACCCTCTTGAACTCTTGAGAACAGGCGAGGTTACACACAAAATTCATTTTGCCCTGTGAATAAACACACACAGTGTTTTTTAATTAACACACTCACACAAATGTCATAGTGTATATTATTATTTCTAATATACCACAGTAAGAAGTTTATACTTCAAAGGTCAATACTGTCATAATAAAATGGTGCAAATCAATGGACATAACTTTAGATTCAATTAGATCCATTGGTTAAACTCAAGGTACACTCATACCGCTGACGGTTGTCTATTTTGTTCCATATGACAGGCTGATAAATATTGATCCCTATCTCATAATCGATCAGACTTTGTTCCTTTGTTTGTCAAAGGCTGTTCATTTCTTTATAAAAGTCTAGGCTATTTAATTGTTCAATACAAAGTGCTAACCGCTGCATGTGAATGCACAAACGGGCCAGATCTGTGCTTTGGAGAACAGCCTTCATTTCACTATACAATTTCGCCCACCACTGGATTTTTAATGAACTGCAGTAAACTTGTATTTCAGTGCTTTTGTTACCTGGTATGAAACAACACCACCCTCTTCCCTCTAATAATGCTTTGTCATACTTCTCCAGTTATTTTGGTGAAAGTAACATAAAAGTAGTGCAATCAGTAAAGCATTACTCTACACAGACAGTAATATTGTAAAGTAACCCAGAACGTTCAAATGAAAGTAAGTAGTAATATGCAATGTATTACATTTTCAAAGTAACTTGCCTTACACTGATGTTACAACATCACAGCCTGACAGCTTTTACTTGAGACCCAACACACCTTCTTTTGGATGACTTTGGGTGTAGCTTTTATGATGCGGCGACACTGGGCACATGGCAGCTTTTCTGGTGGTTTGTGGTAATCAATCTGGGTTTGGTCAGCAGCTCCTGTTGAGTTAGCCGTCAGGTCTTTTTGGCTCTCCTGTGGCACAAAAACACAAAAGATATGCAAAGGTTTTAAACTTGTATAAAATAAATATGGTAGTGTCTAATGTAATATGGTCAAAGAGTGAAGTGATGTTCTACAACAAAGTACCCTGGCCATGTTAATTAATTATAATGAAGGAACATGCCACCCAATGGAACAGTGTGGCTTCTTTATGTTTTTTTAATAGCTTTGGGGCTATAGTGAGGGCCTTTGGCACAGAGGAACAACCTGTATTGGTACTTTTGTTGGTAGGATAAGTGTACATACATAATGTTTAGAGTTTTGAATGTTGTATAAGCTTCAGGTGGATTTACCTTAAAAGACATAGCACAGGTTAGAGTGCAAAAGTTTTTGACGGAAAAATCCGACATGGCGAGGTGGCAGGCTGGTAGTGTAGTCTTACCACAGTGGTCACAATTCAGTGGAATACCTGAGGAGAAAAGATTTTCATGACAGAAACTCAGCCAAATGGCAAAATCAATTAATATTACCACAAATACTGACAATGAACCACCTCAGAGTGGAGACATAGCTCTGAGGTTTCATGGGAGTAAGTTATCGTCCAGTACCTGATGCGCTGACAGCCTGGATCTTGGATGCCATCACACAGCTGTAGGTACAGAAGAGCTCCACTATGTCCTCACTGTTTTTGTTTTCAAACATATCTGACATTAAATGGGAGCTCTGGCACATGGAACACGGCTGCTGGGTTTTGATTTTCTGCAAATAAAAACAGCACAGAGAGAATATTGAGTCCATTCACAGACTCAGCGTAACTCAGGGGATCTAGAATCTCATCTAGAACAACTTGTAGAGCAGCGAGATATTCAACTGAAACAGTGGATAACATATGAATGTTTTTACAAAGGTTCTTTCATGGTTGTTCTTGTTGTTTTTTCACACCGTTTTTATTTTGCAAAGCATGGACCTTAAATAACATTTTATTTTTTCCTATCTTATCATTACCTTTTACCTACATGTTTCATTCTCATAAAAATAAACAAAGAACTAAACTAGACACTGCCACCAGCCTTTAAAAGTAACTCTGTAGCTTTACAAAAAACATCCAAAAGTTAAAGATGTTTAAAAAAATATCCTATGAAATTTTAAGATGTTTTAGGATTCTGTTACCTGCTTGAATTGAGCCAGACACTCTGCATCGCAGAGTTTTTTGTTACCGTCCTCCGTACTGAGCATGAGAGGTTTGCTGCAGCTGGAGTGACAGTTCTCACAGATGGACAAGTTGTTTATGTTGCAGAAGCGGAGAAAACAGGTGTCGCTGCAGATCTTGTGGACGACATCATGTCTTATGATCTCATGTTTGCTCTGCAGAAGGATAAAGACAGGACAGTGTGTCAACTATACCTCATACTCATTTCAATTCATATAAATCTGGATAACAAAGGGCAGTGAGATAAAATGTTCGTGCAGTAAACTTTTTAAAGCTTTTGTTGTAAAAAGATGCACTATCAAGGAAAACATTTCTTCTAAATATGTCATTATTACAATAAAGAAACATAAAATATAATGTGATCTTTTGGAATCTGTTCCATTGTCTCTTACAATGCAATATCTGCTGCACATGCTGCATTGTGAATGTGACGCGAGCGGTACGAGGGGTATTTTGGTGGACATGATTTTCTTGTAGTTGAAGGAAGACAGGCAAGTCTGGCTGCAAAAATCCTTCTTCGTCCCATCATTATCCACTGGGGCCTGGAGGATGTCCTGACGCTGTGCTATCCCTCTACAAGTACAAAAAAGGATGAGATCAGTTAATCTTCTGCAATCTTAAACACTAAAAATGTGTAGATACAGC
Source organism: Epinephelus moara (assembly GCF_006386435.1). Lineage (NCBI taxonomy): Eukaryota > Metazoa > Chordata > Actinopteri > Perciformes > Serranidae > Epinephelus > Epinephelus moara. The sequence continues at coordinate 42,079,382 of NC_065527.1, read as the reverse complement.
TGAGATGAGTTAAGCTAAAGGACATTAAAAAATAAGTCCTTATTGATACTGATCACCAAATTAAACAAAATACTTCATGACTCACTGAAGGCAGAAGTGGCAGGTCTTCTTAACTTGTTTCATTTGGTAAAATTTCAAAAGGCAGGAAGAGGAGCAGAAGATGTCAGCGTGGCCCTTCCTCTGATAAACAGTCTCTCCATCTATCAGGACCTGTTTGCAGTTGGAGCATGACGCAGGCAAATCCATGTGGGTGAGAGTGGGCGCTGGTGTTGTGGTCGTTGACGAGTCTTCTGTCAAAGAAAAGACTGAACCGATCTGTAAGTCCACCTGTCAAAGACAAAACAGTGAGATGATACGCAGTGACTGTGTAGTTGTCAGGAACCTGGACATTTAGATACATTTTTAAATGTCTACTAGCCTCATCAGTATCAGTGATGACAACATCATCTGAAATACTTTTCATATCACTATTAAATCAATTATTGTTTAAAGAAGCTGTGCACAACATTCAAAGCATATGATCTGGGATTGTCTGCACATGGTTCTCAACATGGAGGTGGCTGTGCTGGTGGCTTGCAGCTAATGGTTATAGTGAAAACAGCACTAACACAACAGTGTTGACAGAGTTAACAGTGTTAACCTGGGGAGAACCGGAAGGTGGGTGTTACTGCTCTCTGAGTGCAGTGCAGTGCAGAACGGTGGCCAATAGCTAGCTGATGGGATTCACACAAGGAGTCACATGCACAAACATGTACATGTGGCCTTGCTGTCGACCAAAATATGAGACAGAGAAGAGATTATGAAACACAGGGTAGCCTTTCTTCATTCTCTGCTCAGGACGACATCACTCCACTATATCTTCACATAGTGAATAGTTGTTTGCTGCTATGTTAATGCTCTGAATGTCATATACAGAACCTTTAAGGTGAAGACACATTAACAGAATCTATGTTAAAGATATTTATTATTGAACACAAGAAATAATGTAACAGTCATTTCAGACAGTAATGATGAGAAAGGCTTGTTTCAAATGCAGTGAAATGAACTATCTGCTATCTGTACTTAACACAGACTGTATAAAAAAGATAGATGACATGACAGCTCCCCTAAAGTGAAGCCAAAATGTCTCAACTGCCCTCTGGTAGCTGGCTGCAGTATAGGTCATAAAGCTCGTCCCCTCCATGTTAGTAAATGGGACATAAGCCAAACTAAAAACTCACAAGTACACGTCAAATAATTTTTTTTCCAAAGATGGTTTCTCTCATTTCAGGTAGTTTTTATCATGCTGCAGTATGTTTAATTAGTTATTTGACACTATAAAAATGAGGTTTGACATCATGATTGACAGCTATGTGTACTGATCTGTGTGCTCTGTGATCAATGGCACTGCTTGGATTGGTCGTAGGGGTGCGAACTCGACACCACAGAGATCGCTACTGCGCAGACTCTGGCTCCAAATGAGGTCACCAGCACAAGATGGCAGCAGCCGTATCTGGGATATTTTGGCCTCATTTTTGTACAGTGAGGGTTAAGTGGGGACAAAATGTCCATATTTATACACAGTCTATGGTATTTGCATGCTTACACTTAGAGCAGAGGTGGCCAACCAGTCAGAGACCAAGAGCCACACAAATTACCGTGGTACTACAAAGAGCCACATCATACACGTGTGCTTACAAACACACTCCCTCTCTCACAAAAACACTAAATGACATAAAGTCAAAATCCATACATTTCCAATTTTCAAAGCCAGA
>NC_065527.1:42046391-42077548 GCF_006386435.1 Epinephelus moara | reverse complement strand
CCCCTGACAAGTTAAGAACAGTCCCTTCATAAGTAAAGAACAGTCCCTAAAGTGCGGTGAAGTTTGTGGACCGTTACCTGCCACAAAGAGAGAAATGTGAACGGCTCATTTCTCCTCTGACACGCCACATACCTGTGTGCTGCCACGGCTCAGCTGTTCAGGTACTGGGCAGTCATGACGCCAATTTATTCACCTGGAGCCAGGCTTCTCGGTCGCCGGTAAGCCGTTATCTTGCACCACGGAGCACTATGGCTGTTATTGGCCAGTGCATGGACACTCACCCTCCTTTGATTGGACTTTGAACTTATCCCACAGTAGTGGCACCATGACGTCATGTACCGTGGTGTTTAAGTAGCAGCGGTCTACCGTTGGTACCAGTATACCGTGCAACACTACTCCACACACATCCACACACAGTCTCTCCCTCTCTCATACTCTCTCCACACACGCACACACAAAGACACGCATTTCTTCTCTGACATTTTTTGTTGTGCGATATCGCCACCGCGCTGTCCTCCTGCATTCCTCCCAAACTCAACACTCTCTCACCTGCCTGTGCGCACTCCTCTCTCTCTGACTCGCTCCACTTAAGCCTGTTACATTTCTTAAAGGGCCATACACACTCATAACAATAAATTGATTTTTTTATGACGGAAGAGCCGCACGCCAATGGTTTTAATTAATGGATCGAAGAGCCGCACACTGATAGGCAAAGAGCCGCATGCGGCTCGCGAGCCGCGAGTTGGCCACCCCTGACTTAGAGGTTCAACTGTAGGTTAACATTGTCAGTGCTGGACTTAAATGTCATGTATGTCAACTCATAAACCTGCCTTATGGTGATAGATATATACAACACAAGCTTGTTTTTTTTTTGTTTTGTTTTTTAAAAAAAGGTTTTCTATCTCCCATGAACTGTATCATGTTTCTTACCTTGGTCACATCTCCTGCCTTAGGCTCATCCTTGATGTCATCTGTGGAAATGGAGGATGGGAGATTCTGGTTGTACTCCTCATCGATGGGCTCTTCTTTAATCTTCATAAGAGGTGACGAGAGAAACGGATTAGCTGCACAACATTTACAACAGAGCAGTCTGTGTGGAGAATTGTGATGACTCTAACTGCTGTATAATTCACCATATCTACCCCCTCACTTGTACACACTACGTTCATACTGCTGCACAGTACATTCCCATCCATCACTACAAAAAGTAGTAGAGACCATATTTATGCTGTGGCTGCTCAAATTGGACATGTGCCTTAAATTGGTGTACTTCAGTTATTATAGATAATACTCACACAGTCCAAATATGGTAGCGATGGCTTCACTTCTTTGATGTCATTTTCCTCAAGTAATGGCTTCACTTCTTTAATGTCGTTCTCTTCAAGCAATGGCTTCACTTCTTTAATGTTGTTCTCTTCAAGCAATGGCTTCACTTCTTTAATGTCGTTCTCTTCAAGCAATGGCTTCACCTCTTTAATGTTTATCTCTTCAACTGAGGATGCATCAGGTGTTGGGCTGTTCTTTCCTATAAAGACACAGTAAAAATGAGACAAATGATAATGCAACGTAAGCAGGCAAAGCTCATATATTTTTTCTATAAATGCTAAATGTGCTAAATGGTTACAACCTACTTTCATTGAAAATAAAATGATAAAATATGAACTTCTCAGAACATTTTTGCAAAAAGGTTTCTCAATTCAGTCCAAAAGTATTTAGTATGTAATTAGCAATGCAAATAATGGCAGTGCAGTACCTGACACGGTGGAAGACTGAGCCTTGTGTACCATCAGACACCTGCTGCTACAGAAGAAATCCAACCTGCCCTCATCGTTTTTATTTTCTACCATGTCAGATAACTGATGGGACGTCTGGCACATGGGGCACAGCTGAGGTGTCTCAGTTTTCTGTAGGAATATAGAAAACAATGTGAGAAACAGGGCAGAATCAGATGTGACATTTATAGAATGCTTACTACATATGAAGAGTTCATTTGCAAAAGCAGATTATTCCATTTTTATAAATTTTCAGGGAAAAAACAACAACTTTTTTTCTAATATTGCTTACTCCAGGTAATATCAATCAAACTGATGTTGGGTGACTTGTCATAATGTCACAATTCTGAAATTGTATCCGCCCATCTAAACACAAAATCAGGGAGAAAGACATCAGTCTTTAGTTAAGCAAAGCGTCTAAATCAGTTCCTGTTGTTCTGAGATCGGTGGGGCAGAGGTGCCTGCTGCTCAGCGCACAAACGGAGGTGAACGGTACGGCCCCTCTCTCCCTCAAAACTAATCAAATACACCATCAAATGACTCCAAAACGCTCTTGTGAAGAACTTGTAGCTTACACATTCACCACGCTATGAAATAATAATGTAATATTGCGAGACAGAGTTGTTTTGAAGCCAAATGCACAGCCGGAACTACATTCCAGACATACAGTACTTGCTGGGCGGAGTGATTTCAAACAGCTTATGTTTAGTGCAGTTACTCCCGTCATCAAAACAAGTTTGTTGAGAAGAAACCGACTGCTGATCATGGCGGACTCACTGGTGGATGACGATAATGATTTCTTTTATATTAACCAAGACCCAGAACCTTCTTTATTTGAGACAGAATATACAGAGGAAGAGTTACAGGCTTTGGAAGAAGAGAGAGCAAGAAGAGAGGCTGAGGCTGCCGAGCAACGAGGGGCTGAGGGGAGTGGCCACTAACAAAGTGGCCAGTGACTGTATGTTACATACATATATTGATGGTGGGATGGGACGAAAGTACGCCTCAAAATAATCACCGGAACACGGGGAGAACATGCTAACTCCACACTCATAAATCACCACAACTCCCGAGGGAACAACAACATAAAATGTTCCCTAGCAGTCTGTTTATTCCCAACAATGAGAAGTAATGCCATCAAAATAATCACCGGAACACGGGGAGAACATGCTAACTCCACACTCATAAATCACCACAACTCCCAAGGGAACAACAACATAAAATGTTCCCTAGCAGTCTGTTTATTCCCAACAATGAGAAGTAATGCCAGTCACTTTATAGTCTCTATATAACGTTAACGTTCCAGACTCTACATTCAGTGTGTATGCATGTAGTCTGTAGGCAAACCCCGGAGATCTTGCCTCCGGAAGAAGAGCGGAAGAGCCCTGAGGGGTATTCCAGAAAGCGGGTTATGTGAAAACTCGGAGTAAGTTAACCCTGAGATGAGGGAAACTCTGAGTTATCCGTTCCAGAAAGAGAGGTAAATCAAACTTTATTTTATGTGTTGTCCGTTTATTCATCATTTATCAGACTTACATTTCCTTAATGAAGATAAAGTGGTGGAATCTGACTGTGTATCAGGCTGTAGATACATTACATTATATTAATAATTTATAATAATATATTTGCTCAGATTTAATCTGATGGGGAAAAACACAGGAGGCAGCAACTGAAAAATAGGAAGATTTAAAACATATAGTCTAGGCTATAGATCAAAGACATAAAGACATGACTGTAAACTCACAGTCTGACCCAGTAATAATATGTTTGGTGGTTTGCACTTGAAAAGACGTTGAGGTTAAAATACAGTAGATTTTAAAATGTTGGACATCTATTTGTATCTTGACTCAACAGCATTCAGTGACTTTATTTCAGCTACAAATGTAGTAAATTTAAAGACAGTGAAATGCTGCACCATTGCTCACTCAGAAATATTAACATATAATCCCCAATATTAGGCTATAGGAATTATGTTCCATCAGTGCGACCAATGACATCAGTGATAGAGATCATTAGTCATTGATACTACGTGTCTAAAGCTTCATACCGATTTTTAAAATTTAAATAATTAGACCTACACATTATGTGCAATAAACATTTGGGAGCTGCTCTAACAGACTGACAGTCTGATCCTTGTGCACAGTGTTATAAAAAATAATAAATATAAAAAGGACAGAGGTTTGATTCTGAGCTGAGGGTGAATTCTCGCTGTGTAATATTTGAATGTAAAGACAAAAACTGATGTCCAAAGAAATGATTGATGTGCATAAATTCAGTAACTTAAGACAGTCCTGAGTAACAAACTAATATCCAGCAGGATTTAGACTGTGACAGACGGTAAATCTCCGCTAATTAATGCGCTTCGATACAAGCTTTGACACGGACTGAATGAATGAGGAAATGAAACAGCGTGTAAGAGGGAGGAGACAGAGAAAAACTCAGGGTTTATTGAAGAAAACCTGCCAGCGAGCAGGTTAGGTTCACAGACTCAGTTGCCATGGTGATTGACTCAGAGTTTGATTTACCTCTCTTTCTGGAACTGAAAACCCAGAGTTTCCCTCATTTCAGGGTTAACATACTCAGAGTTTTCACTAAACCCGCTTTCTGGAATACCCCTCAGGCAGCTCTAGCCCACCGATCTCAAAACAGCAGGCACTGACAATTAAAGGTAATGTACCTACTCATATGACTATAGGGATTACGGCAATAGGCGAATTTGCCAAAATGTCGAACTATCCCTTTAAGTAAGCTAGACAGTCATTGTTTATTATCCTTGTTCGACAGCTTGCCCTATCCTTGAAGGGCATCTGATATTTTTACTTCAACATCAACACCAAACTCCCTGTTTTGTCTTCATTACCTGTTCCTAAATATTTACTGTCCCGGTCTAATAAAGTGATTGTGATTTTGAAATTTGATTTCTTCACCTCTTTGAACATGACCAGACATTCTTCACTGCAGATGATTTGACTGTCGTCCTTCGTCCCCACCATGAACTGTTCATCGTGGCTAACACAGCCGCAGACGTCACAAACAGACACAGGCAAGTTGTTGATTCTGTGGTAGTTGATGAAGCAAGCCTCACTGCAAATACTATGGAGCTCGCCATCCAGGGTCAGCTGGAATTTACACTGAGAATGACAAAGCAGCATGTGGATTAATCATATTACAGTGACTCAAATTATCTAAAGGATAAGGCTAATGGTATTCTTCATTTTCATATTTTCAAAATATCCCATAAAAAGAATTGAATGAAATTATCCTTCTAACAAGTATAGCCTGATATAGCTTATTCCGTCACTGCTGTCAAAACTTAACACTCTGCTTACCAGATAATTTTCATGCAGGGACATTTCTACAAAGATCTACTACTTACTGCAGGAACAATTCTGTGATTCTTTGAAGGAAGTCACAACAGAAAACAAACCCAGCTATGGACACATTGGAAATGAATAATGAAGTCTTTTTTTTAAATGAAAGTTATAAAACTATACTGTATATTTGCCAAAGACAGGGTAGGGAAGTCGGAAAGTGTTGACAGATAAGACAAAGGCCTTGTTAGTTTTATTCTTCTCATAGGATTTTTTGGCATTAAGAAAAATATAAAACAGCCTTTTCAGCCAATCTTATCCTTTAAATATTGTTTCAACATACAACTGCACAATCCCTTGTGATATGTACTAAAAGCACTGACACCTAAAAATCTAACAAAAAGTGAGAGTCAATTTGTTCTTCCCTTACATCGCAAAATTTGCTGCACATCCTGCACTCTTTCTGAGGTACTGCTGGAGGTGGGGGTTTAGGGGGAACCACGGTCCTCTTAGAGTTGACTGAAGCGAGGCAGGTGTTGCTGCACAGTTCCTTCATAGTTCCTGAATCATCCACCGGAGCCAGGATCATGTTGTGAGGTCGCATTATCATCCTGAAGGACAGAGAAGAAGATTGTTTTCAGTTGTACATTGTGGGCTAAGCAGTGACACAAAGATCTCATTTTTTCAATGATTGTTACCCTTAGTCTCCTGAATTTAATTTAATTGTGTCTTATTTAATTTAATTTAACTTGACCTGCACAATACTAAATGTCTAGAAAGTGTGTAAGAAAAACACGAACAGCCAGATCATCACAATGCTTGTTTTAGCAAAGAGGACAGAGAAACTGTGTAAGAAGAAAAAGGAAGAATGAGGGAGGGAGAAAAGGGAGAGAAAGAAAAAAAGAAGAGGAAGGAGAAAGAGGAGAATAAACAGAAGAAGAATGGGGGAGGACAATGAGAAGAATGAAAAGAAGAAGAAAGGAGAAGCAGGAGAAGGAGAAAGGGACAAGAAGGAGAGGGAGAACAAGAAGAGGAAGAAGGAGAAAATGACAAAGGAGAAGAAGAAGAAGAATGAGAAGAAGGGGAGAGGGAGAAAAGACAAAGGAAGAAGACGGAGAAAAAGAATGAGAAAAAAAAGTTTTAGGGCTGCATGTAACCATGTTTTTAATTGGCAAATGAAAAATGACAAACAATTAATCAGCAGTCAAAATAGTTATGAATTATTTATCAGAACTGTTAGCTAAGCAGCTAATTGCATTTTTTTCAGTAAAATCTTTCACAAGCGGAAAGAAGCACCAAAATTGGCACAAATACTCCTTGGGGGTTGCTCTTTTGATAAAACCCATTAGCCACGCAAAAATTAAGGTGGCCGCCATTTTTTCCAAGATGGCCGGCAATTCAATCCCAGAAATGCTATTCTGGGGGCAACTTTGTGTAAAATTGTCAAATAAGTACAATCTTGATATCTAATCATACATTTTTGACCACAGAGAGGCCAGATTTATTGTATTGGAGAGGCCAAGAAGCTTCCTTCTACCATATTTCAGCCATTGAAAGAAAATATTATGCTTACTGATCTCTGGGCTGCTACACATGGTGTAGGGGAGAGTGGCTTAAGATGAGCCAGTGGGTAAGTTGACCCACAAACCGTTTTTAAATTAGTTTATAACCATAACCCTAACCCACAACACAACCGTTCAGCCCGAGTTAGCTATATAGCTAATTTACATCTGCTGTCTCTGCGGCTTCTCTGCTACTGTGCAATCTGTTGTCATGTGACCATAAATTGTATGTTTCTATGTCAAAGCAAAGTGAAGCAGAGTCGAGAAACTAGCATGATCGCAAGTGACAGCAAAACACAGTTAAGACTCTCACACTGAGCTGAAATGAAGTGAGTGCACATAAATTAACTACATAACATGTTAGGGATGTATTTAAGCTCTTATTACTGTACTGCTATACTGTAATATCACACTGAAACCACGTTAACTGTGTGTTCACAGTAAAGGCGCAAACATACTCAGGCGGAACGTATGCGGAGCGGACTCCGCGTACGTTCCGCCCAGACTAAAAGCGGACGTCCGCAAGCCCTGTGCGCGCAAAACTCAGATTTTATGACCGCGCGGACTCCGCTCCGCGCACCAGTGTCACACATAAGACTGCTTGGCATGTATTTTTCACATCGACCTCCAATAAATGTGACACCGATCTGCATTTTGTATTTGCCGCCAGTGTTTATGTTCGTCAAGACTTCACATGTCCCTCACCAACATGGCAAACTGCCCTTCCTGGTCTCTTGCGGCATTTAGTGGCCGTACATACCACCGTCTCTAATGTAGTGTTTTACGGACATTTTTACAGGAAACTACAACACGGAAGTGTGCTCGACTACGGAAGCCCGAATGACTGCGGACATTCCTTGTGGAGTCCGCTCCGCTTATAGTACGCCCGAGTCTGTGAGCACCTTAATTCAGCACAAACTAGCTAGGCTAGCCAGTTTGCTACTTAGCAAGGCTAATTTCCATACCAGCTAACTACTGAAACAACTGTTTACTGGCATTACAGTGGTATAGTAAATACACTTTACATTAACCAGAAAGGGTAGGGGAAACACTGATGTTGGTGATTTGCCAGCTTATAAAATTATGTGAATCATTTGGCTAACCATTAGCCTGAATTGCCAAGTTAACCAAATAGGTGGCTATGGGGCAAAGTGAGCCAATCGCTGTGGGGTAAATCGAGCCAGTGGTTGAACTTGACCTTCCTTAAGGCACTGAAGTTAAGTCTCTGAAGTATGAAATGGTAACCCTGGCGAATGTAGCCAGGAGTCAAGCCACATGAACACAATCACACACCTCCACATTGTTTTAACAGACTTAGTTTCCAGATAAACAAACTTAAAACGTTAGGCTGGCCAGTAATGAGACTCACCAGTGCAGGGCAGACACAGCAGCAGCAACGGAGAGAGACTGAGTCAGACTACACAGTACACAGCCAAGCACTGAATGATTCGGTGAACGAATCTTTTGAACAAATCTTTTTAATGAACTGACTCTAGTGATTCAGTAACATCTAAAGAACTGCTTTGCCCATCACTAGTACATTTCTAATAAACGTTTTGCTGGAATAATGTTGTGTTTATGGATATTTTGTACATTACTTTTAAAAATATTCTGAGTAAATGGCATAAAGAGATATAAAAAGGATTTCTGATGTATAAATTTGAATTTTCCATAGTTAAAAACCTATCATTTGACACCAGAATCATTGAAATGGGCCCAGAAAATGAAGTTCTGTCGTAAAAGATGGTTGAAATGGCTGCCATCTTTAAAAATGGCAGCCATTTTGAAATTTACGTGGCTAATGGGATTTTTCAAAAGAATGACCCAAGAGGTACACTCAGTCAAATTTTGGTGCTTCTTTCCAGATTTGAAAGATTTTTTTGCTTATCTGCTCAGCTATGTTGAACTGTGTTAAAAAACGTGCATGTTATTATTTAAATTTTAGATTGATTCTCCCTTTAGTACAAATGAACACACCAAACAAAGCAAACATACAGGCACAGAAGAGCATGGAGAAAAATATCCTGGACTTACTGGAAGCAGTTGTAGCAGGTTTTTGTGCCTAATTTGATGTGGGGTTGCCTTTCAAAGAGGCATACGGTCGAGCAGAAGACCTCTTGTGAGCTCTTCAGCTTGTACACTGTGCCTCCTCTCGGCACACTCTTTTCACAGGTACAACAGGTTTTGCTTAATTTTGAACTTGCAATGACGAGTGTCGCCGTAGTGTCTGATACAGCAGCTGCAGATGCATCATTTTTGTTTACAGTGGAGTCTGCGCTGAACTCCACTTCCTCCTGTGGGATGATGCGCAGTTATGGTACAGTGATCAGAAGCCGTCCCTTGACTTCAATGTAACCCTGCTTAGATTAATTTAAAACATTATATCAAGTAAACAAATACTACGTCTGCTTTACGTAGCCCTAATGTGGAGCAGAGTTAACTCACATCTTCATCAGAATCAGAATAAGGCTGATTGCCAGGTGTGCACTCACAAGAAATTTGCCTTGGTGTTTGGTACACACAATAAACATAATAAGAGGAAATAAAGACATTCATATTTTTATTATCACGCCATGAAATGTAATTATTATTGTATTAAATATACTCACAAAATTCAGTCCTTGTTTCGATTGTTTGCTTCTTCTCCACTTTTTCAAACCATCTGAGCTTTTTTCCTCTGAAAAGAGAAATCAGAAACATGCGATTAAGTTTACTACAAATACAGGTATTGTACTACACTTATTATTTAGCATTTACAGGCATGATATAAACATTAAATATATGGTTTCTAACACCCTATAAAGTAGCTTTAAACAAATATAAGGACATTTTAAGAGTTTATCTATGTATAAAATGATAACTTCTTATAGGAAGACATATTTATGGGGAGGGGATTATAAGTTTGTTCGTGTGTGCGTGAGTGTGTCTATCTTTCTGTCCGCACCTAATCTTGCAAACTACAGGACCAATCAGCTTCATATTTTCTGTGCACATTTATAACTGTATTCTCAAGGACTTATCGTGGTTGCAGTGATTCACAATCGTTGAAAAACCTGTTTTATGGGGCGTCTGTGGCTTAGTGGTACAGCAGGCGCCCCATGTACAAGGGTGTTGCCGCAGCAGCCCGGGTTCGACTCCAGCCTGTGGCCCTTTGCTGCATGTCCTTCCCTCTCTCCCCCCTTCACGCTTAAGCTGTCCTATCAATTAAAGGCTAAACTGCCCAAAAAATATCTTTAAAAAAAACCCAACCTGTTTTATATCATCACTGACTGCTGACTCCTCACTCCTCTGAACCAGCCAGTAGTTTGTTGTGACTAAATACTAACACCCATAGAAAAGTTTGGTCTCCTTTGGAACTGGAGCACCTGCATATAAACTCCATACCCAATATGTTATGATCCACTAACATTAGGCACAATACAAGATGAATAAATCACCATTTTCATTATCCTCGCTGCCATCTTGACTGTAAGGGAGCGGGGAGGGACCGGCTGGCACCAGGTTTTGTTCCGTATGCCACAAGGCCTCATACAAAACCGTGTTTTAAAAGCAGTGTGTTTTTACCTGCTTGATTTTGTAGACCTGCAAATTTTGTTGATTTGGTCATTTTTCCTTGACAATTGTGCTTCTACCCTAAGTTAGTAAGTAGGTCACATAGTTATATTGCTTCTTGCAGCAAACCACACACACCACCCTTATGTTTTTTAATGCAATGCTATTTTCAGTCTGAATAAAGAGTCGGAGAGAGAGGAGTAAAAAGAGGAGAATGGAGATCAAGACAAAATGCCATTTTGACAAACTTATTGTCCAGTACCTTGAGGCCTGTTTCCAGTTACAGGACATAGCTTGTATGACGTCACACAGTACCGGTTGCAGAAGAGCTCCACCACTTTATCATCAGTTGTGTAATCACTCATCTCTGACACTGGCCGCAATGCCTTGCACAGGGTGCATTGATGGGATGTCTTGGTTTTCTGCAGAATAACAGAAAAAGAAAACAGATTATCAGGGATGTTGCAGGAGAACAATTTTATTCACTAAAACTTTACGTCAGCGCCTCAGTGCCTTGCTTTGGGCTCCTTAGGTCCAATCAATGGGAAATCTTAGTGCTACAGCACACAGTTACATTTTCCAGACAATAATGGGCTTTCATTGCACAAAGCCAGGTCTGAGTTTTCAAGTTTGGTGTTGAAGAACTTGACTGGCCTGCACAGAGCCCTGACCAACACCTCTGGCAAGAACTGGACCACCGACTGCACTGCAACATCAGAGCCTGACCTCTGTAACGCTCTTGTGGCTAAATGGTCGCAAATCCCTGCAGCCAGGTTCCAACATCTGGAGGAAAACCCTCAAGCAAGACTGGAGGCTGTCACAGCAGCAGATTAATGTCCATGGTTATGTTCATCAATCACACATGCATATTTAATGTACTTTATCATTAAAAGGATAAGGCTGGCGATAGTGTTTTGCTTATTTTCAAACTGTCTGATTTCATGCTCTTTTTTTGTTCCAAGATGATAAGTTAAGATATTTATCACAGAACAAGAAAGGGTTATTGTCAGCCTTGATAATCTAATAAACAGCAATTTTCCCAGGCCAGTCACCAGAAGAAAATGTTGGCAATGTGCATTTCTGCAAAACACGGATACACTTCATTTGTAGGTTTACTTCATGTCATATCAAAGTTTCTAAATTAACATGGTATATGTGCAGACTTTGTCAGCTGGAGGTGGAGGGCATGGTGGATTGTGTGACACCTATGGTGAGACGCCTGCCAGGTGCAGACCACTGTCCACCACTGTTCGAGACCAACAAACAAAAAAACTGGTTGTTTTTTTTAAGCAATTTATTGCTGTGTCCTTCAGTGGCATTCTAGCCAACAAACATGGGTGTTTTTTAGCGACCCATCAATGTGTTTCGAAAAGCAGTTGTTTTTTACTGAGATGTAGATGCTTTTCCAACTTGGACTGTGCACTTGGGCAATTTAAAGCCAAAACATATGTGTCTCATCATAACCACGTGGCTTTTGTGCCTAAACCTAACTACATGGCCAACACAGCGTTACTGAAATGTGAAGTTTCAACTATCTGTTGCAGTAATGTGCAAATGTAACGTATCCACTGTCTTTTCTTTTTCTCTGAGGTTACCTGCAGGTAGAAATGGGCGGAGCCATCAACTTGATCATTTCCACCTGGGCATGCTGGGCCTAGGTTATTTAGACTGGGTCTTCATTCTGTCTCCCTCACTTTCGCCATCATCATCATCTACCCTTTTGGTTTGGTTCTTATTTGTTTTGCATCCACAACACCACACATACATCCCACATTACAAACACTACTGACTTACAGACTACAGATGCATTTATCATCTCTTCAGGGGCTGGTGATATTTTAGATTTTTGTTATTGTCCACAAATCCCATCAAAAGACCAAAACTAACAATAAATGTGTCCTAATAATCAATGCTTGTGTAGCCAGAGCCTATATATCTTATTCCTCTGTGCCATATACTGACAAGTTTCTTCATCACAATGACTACAGCCAGCGTTGTTTATTTCGTGACCGCTCCACAGACTAATAATAGTGACATCTTTTTTTGTCTTGGGATATTTCTGTGACAGGCAGACACCACTGCACATGCTCAGGGAGGTGTTTCTGTGGTATTGCCCTGAACTAAAAAATATCCCTCATGATTGGATTGGTACCAGAAAACTATTAGAAATCAGCCCCCCGTGTTTAATACCATTCACTTTCTGTATCTCTATATTTATCACTATAAACTTAAACAAGTTTTTGTCATTTTGATTTACAACAGGGATCAGATAAAAAATAGTTTGGGTGCGTGTAAGTGAGGGTACTCTGTGTTTAGGAGGGTGGGTGGACATGTTGTTTGTTAAATGTAAATACTGCATGTTCACTTTAATGTGTGTTTGTAAACATTTCCAAATAAAACCATTTAAGACAAAAGGTAATGCAGCAGGGCTGAACGTTATTTCCGACCATATGCTGTCAGCTTATCATTACCTGTTGCAGGGACAGAGATGTCGGTACCGTTTCTGATTCTGGCTCTGACCACGGGAACAGTGACGGGACAGCACCTCGCTTCAACGCAGCGTAATAACTTCTCCTCCCCCCCACATAGTCCTGATGTGTGAAGTGGTCACTGCACACACGCAGGTCATGAGCCCTGGCCATGAGCACGGTGGTAACTTTTGGATCGAAAAGAGGGTTCTTGATGGCCTCCAGCCAATCGCAGCAAAGAACCGGATCGGACGGGAAAAAGTGAAATTTTTGCTGGATAGATAATCTTGAGGTGCGGCCATTTCCACAACCCGGCACAGAGCACTTCATGTCCAGACACTGACCTCGCAGAGAGATAGTTTGTATAGCAGACTCGCCTCCCTTACAGCAGCAGCACAGGAGTCAGTCCTACAGATGTGCACCGCCCGTCACCCAAGTTAAGTCAGCCGCTGTTTAGAATGCGTTGCTCGTCTACTCCTGAAATTACGGTACAGGTGCTGCGAGCAATCAAAAAGCACTAACAGAAAAGCGAACGCCACCAAACTCTGAACCATCTATAATACTAATACTATTTCATATAATTTTGGGCCCTTTCTATATTGAGTACTTTCACTTTTAATACTTCAACACATTTACCTGATTAAATACTTTTTTCAATGCAGCGCTTTTACTTGAAATGGAGTATTGTCAGAGAGTGATATTGACACTTTTACTACGGATCTGACGCTTCCTACACGACTTTAATTTACACATTACACTTTATATGTGACGTAGACCTCGTCTTACGCTCCATCGGTCAGATGAAGTTCGGCCATTGCAATTTTTACGGAGCTATTTAAGGACAAAACAATCGCTCAACGTTCACTTAATGGACCTCGAAGTGAGATTTGTTTACTGCTGTTTTTGAAATAATATTTGACATTTATCGTGTTGAAAATGTGACAATATGTTGCCAAACAAACCCAGATCTGTTTATCGGCTCTGAACACCAATAGATTCCAGCAGTTTGCCAGCTACGTAACCTCAGTAAACGCCCCCTTCTACGCAGCCTCGTTGGCGCAGTAGGCAGCGCGTCAGTCTCATAATCTGAAGGTCGTGAGTTCGAGCCTCACACGGGGCACATGTTTTTTGACCTACAGCGACCGCAAAAAAAAATCACACTAAAAATATATAAAGCGAATATGCGGTAAAGACATTTAGAAAATGGCAACATAAAAATTCTACAGAGGCCTCTCTGTGTTACCTGTTGGACTATTTGTTAATGCAGTAGCTGATAGAAATTGAACAGGTACCAAAGCTGTTGCCCTAGCAAGAGAACAGCAATGAAACAGTGTACAGCACTATACTATTCCTACTCAGTGAGCCATTATAACAAATATACACATTTGTCATTATTTGAGCAAATGTGTATATTTTTGAGCTGAAATTTGAGCAAACCTTTGAAATTAAAAAAACATTCCCTGAACCCATTTTAAATACGAAGCCACTCTTGTGTAGCAATATGAGGAAACATGAAAAAAAAAATCATCCCCACTGTTATTATAATCACAGCATATACGGTGTAATCTCCAGCCCTCAGACATGGCTCTGCTCACCACTTCCAACACCAACCTGCAGACTTTCAGGGAAATCTGTAACGCTGCAATAATGGAATCTTTGCAATCTTCAAAAAAAACCTCCTGAAAACCCACCAGTTCACCAAGGCCTATAGACTCAGTTAATCCTGTTACACTGCACACACTAATTTTTGTTTGTGCATTATTTGTTCTACATTCATAAATGTAAAGCAATCTTGGGTACCTTGAAAGGTGCTACAACCTTTTGAGCCACTATTACTAATATCATTATTACTATCATGTAAGACCAATACCAAAATCAGTGTGTCATCTGATAACTTTGTGTTTTAGATGAACACAAACATATTACATATTGACGTGGAGGTAACTTGATCTAATTATTGTATTTGATTTTATTAAAAGATAAAGAAATTGTCAGGGTATTACAATGTGTACTTACATTTCAGGTGACTTTAACTGCTCCTACTTTAGAATGGTGGATCAGAATAAGTTAATGTATCATAACTTCAACAAGATATACTATGTCATCTATAATTGAGCTCAAAGGCTTGTACCTAGTCTTTCTTAAGTTTGTGACTGGTTACTCTCAG
Organism: Epinephelus moara; assembly: GCF_006386435.1. Classification (NCBI taxonomy): domain Eukaryota; kingdom Metazoa; phylum Chordata; class Actinopteri; order Perciformes; family Serranidae; genus Epinephelus; species Epinephelus moara. The sequence goes on along the minus strand of NC_065527.1, from coordinate 42,062,716 downwards.
TGCCTGTACCATAACTGCACCAACAGAGGTGCAACAGATTCTGAACAGCAGCTGGCCTGACCGCGACGCCCTTGGTACCACAAATACTCACTAGCACACCCAAATGTGCATTAATCTGTGGCTGAAAATAGTGCCCAACAAATGCACTGTTTAATCCTGCCCCAGTAACTCCTTCTGTTTGAGGGAGCTAAAACCCACAATGACCCACTTCTGGTCGGATGAGTGCTGCACATCGTTGGGTTTGGTCTTTTTAAGGAATCTGTTGACACTGACAAAAATACAGAGAACCCCAGCTTTCTATTTTGGGAATATTTCACCTTATCCCCAAATCATTATTGTGCTAATTAGTATTATAAAGCTATTATAATCTACATTTTTATACATATTACTAGTTTTTGATTTCTGGTACATTGCAGGAGAATTAAAGCAACTATAATGGAACAAAACCAAATATGATTAAACTATGCAAAATATCTATTTGACAGGCTCTGTTTATTAATGAGCCTACCTTTTCTACACCTCCAGCTATACTGTTGACTGTGCTGCCTGAGCATTTAAATACAGGGTTCCCACACCTTCTCGATCATCAAATTCAAGGACTTTTCAAGGGCTTTCCAGGCCCAACACCATTAATTCAAGGGACCACTATGGCATAGTCTTAGACACGAATCAATGTTAATGACTGTTTTCAAAAACTTACAAAGTCTTGATTTGTTTTACCCTAAAAATCACAAACTTTCAAGGATTTCAAAGACCAGTGGGAACCCTGTATATAAAATGTCAAGCCCCCTGTCGTTTCTAGTAAACCATGATTTGCTCCAGGCTTGGACACTATATGATGGTTTTGAACCTTTACCGTCAATTCACCGTTAATCACTGTTTACCATTGCTTATTACTGAATTCTCCTCAATTATGCTAATAGGTGGTTGCCTGCTCACCTGCTGGCCCTGCAATGCCCCCCTGGTTGAGCCGTATGTGCGCAGGGCTATTTATGCCTAAATGGTCTGGTTATTGTTGTTCTTATCTAGTATTGTTTTTATTTGCACTATGGTCCTGCAACTGATCTAATATAATTTTAACTGGTTTACTGGTGTTTTTATTTGACCTCTGTATTTATTTGTTTTATCTGCACTCACTTGCACTTTGAGATAGGCCAGTGCAATACCTGTAGTTCCCTTGTTTGTAACCTTACATACAAGGTAAATGGTTGCACTACTCTTGCAACAGTAGTCTGCAACTGTAACACACTCAGTGCACTCATGTTGGCAACTTGTCTGTGTTGATTGTATGTATGTATGTATGTGAATATTGCAGCTGTTTGCACTGTACTGCCCAAGACGAATTTCCCCTGCGGCACAATAAAGTTTATCTTATCTTATCTTACTGTGTTCACATGTGATGCGTTATCCATGCTGTAATGTTTTCTCTTTGACAATTTAAGTGATCATAGTTATGATATTTTGGCACCTCTTTGAACTCGTCCAGGCATTTTTGGTTGCAGATGGATTTGGTCCCCTCCTTCAGCTTCAGCTTCAGTGGTTTAAGGCAGGTGGAGCTGCAGCTGTCACAGACAGCCGTGTTCTTGCGTAAATCTTCCAAACAGGAGTTGCTGCAGAACTTCAGGACAGCCTCATTTAGGGCGAACTCACATGTGGTCTGCAGAAGATAATGATGAAGAAGCGGTAAGTGCAACAAAGAGTTTCTGGTTAAAATGAATAGTTTTGTTGAAGAAACATTTATATTTGTTTTTAGCTTACGGTGCAGGATTTGTTGCACATGCTGCAGAGCTGCTGTGGTGTTTGGGTGGGCACAGTGTTGGACTTAAAAGACAATAGGCAGGTGGGACTGCAGAAGTCCTTCATAGTTCCCTTAACGTCCACTGCAGCCATGATGAGGTCCAGAGGCTGTGAGATTGTCCTGACGGGAAAAAGAAGATACAAAAAAAACATTCAAAATGCAAATACTACAATATTACTGACTACTTCAAAGCTGGAGTGCCAGACTTCAACTAATAAATGAATGTCTGCTACATTCAAGCCCCCATAGCTCTCTGTATTACACAGTATACTTAAGTTGTGGTGTCTGCAGCAACTTTCATGCGCAGGCGCACCGGAAGCAAACTGTTTTACATCAACCAGCCAGAACTAAACGGGGCAGGAAGGGAAGAGAAACTAAAGCATTAAAGCAGCAGCTTGGAGTATGGCAGAAGCTATGCAGAAAATCAATTATTCAATTATGTGTTTTTGGACGTTTGAATCTGGGGCGCCATGAGCCTCCATTAGGTGGAGTTGTGTTGCTACCTCCTCTCCCCTTGGATCTCCGCAAGTGTTGTGAGGACTCTAAAACTTCACCTGAGCCTCCATCGGCATATGGGTGAGTAGATAATGGGTGAATTTTCATTTTTGAGTGCACTATCCCTTTAACGGCAAAAAGACACCAAGCAGTGGCGAAGTGCGGCAAGTTGTCATGCAATGTCTATGGAAAGCTGCAGCAGCTGCTCCAAGCTGGGGCAGTTTGATTCTGTGGGCGAAGTGTTGCTAAACTAAAAGTTGGGGATAGTTTGCAGCCAATCAGCAAAGAGAGTCCGATGACTCCTGTGACATGTTGACCTATGTCACAAAGAATTTCTCCCCACCTAAAACACATGAACAAGCAGCCCTTAGTCACTGGTTGATGTGTATTCAGCATTAGAAGCTCCCAAGGAAAGTTTCCTGAGTGGATGCTCCAGATAAAAAAGAAAATCTGCGTTAAGAGGAAGGACTAAAGTCAAAGAGAAAGCACGCAACAGCGAGCACAAACATAGATCATCACTGATATTGCTTTTAGTCATTGGAAAGCACTCAGAAAAGAAGGGCCAGACAGACAAGTCATTACTGCTCTTGGGCAGGTAATTTTTGTAAAAGATTTTTTGGGCCTTTTTTGGCCGTTATTTGATAGTACAGCTGAAGATTGACAGGAAATGGAGGAGAGATTGAGGAGACGACATGCAGCATTTGTCAAAAAACGAGTCCAGTGTCTGTTCAAAACGTGCCTGTTCCTATGCTGCAGGTTTAAGATGAAGTGATGTTTTTCACGGACTCACTTGAGACAGTAATGACAGGTCTTGTTGACTGGTTTGTTAACGGGAAACATCTTGAAGAGGCAGTTTTTGGAGCAGAAGACGTCTGTGAATCCCTTCTTCTGGTAAGCTGTTTGGCCCTTCATCATGTTCAACTTGCAGTTGGAACAGTTCATCAGCGTCTCCTGATATAAAAGATAGATAAAAGATAAATAACATGGATTAATGGTGTATCTTATATTGCTGAGTAAGTTATATGTACAAACATAATCAATTGAAGTAAAGGCAAAACATTCATTGTGATGGAAATGGCAAAGCCAGTGCTGCCTACCCTAACTTTAATGTGACTAAAAATGTGACTAAATACTTAAATAAATGCCATAATCACCTGATGAACAACAATACTTTATTAATAGGTAGAAGTCTGTTCCTCTACCTTTGCATTGTTGGGCTTGTCTTTGACGTTTGTGGATGAAGAGGATTTTACATGCTGGTTGCTGTTGGTTGTGATGGGCTGATCCTTCACTGATGTGACAGAGTTACACTCAGATGGTAACTGGGAAATGTGGACTGAACGCCGAAATTTATCCTTGGACAAAATAAAAAAACAAAACAGTCACTAGGGAAAACATAAAGCTTGTTTAACACACGATTACAATTTGTTAAAATGGAAAATATACTATTGTTGAGACATTTTATTATTATGCTCTTGACATTTGTAATTTTGCAATGCATAAACCAGACATAAAATAAATAAATAAACAAACAAACATAAAGATAAAAATGAGCATGGTCACATCAGCCATTAAGCAGTAGCAGAGTGATCTAGTTGCCAAAATGTATAAAGAAAGTTTTAATCTATACTTTGAGAAAATTGGAAACTGACTGAAACATGATACTCACAATGTCCAGTTTTGGGATTAATATCTTCACCTCTTTCATTCTGGGCATTGGAGCTGATGATTTGTTCTTCTTTTCTAAAAAAAAATTAAAAAAAATACAGGGGTAAAACCATGTTTTTGCTACACACTTTACATACTGCACTGAAGTTTTGTACAGATATTCATGATCCCTAGTGGATGAAGCCTATTGACTTAAATGATCTCCTGAGTTTTTCCGAGAGCACTGGTTCCTGAACTATGCCGCATGTGCCACTGGTGGTACATGAGCGCCCTCTAGTGGTATATGGAGGAATCTCCAAAATATATATATTTTTTAATTCAGTACATTTTTTAAATATATATAATGCTATTAAAATACTACAACATTTGGAGTGAAAATAGTTGAACTATGTGGTCCCTGAAATGTAAGTTAGTCTGCCATTCCTGTAATATAGTCAAGTAATCAAGCTCATGAACGTAGTCAGAGCATACATCCTTGACAAGTTACGAGCTAAACTGGCCTTTGTGGTATAACAGAATAGTGTGGTAGAGTTTAAGTCCCAGTTTTAGTGCTACTTCTATATATGACGCTGGTGTTGGTGACAACAGTCAATAATAAATAATCTTCTGATTAGGAATAAAGCTGCCTCCTGTGTGAGCTACTGTATTTGAACATCAGTCATGGCGGTGGAACTTAGAGAGTATAATATTTTATGAGATTGTATGCGATGTAAAAAGTTTGAGAACAACCACTCTAGAGCAACCAAATTTATTTTAAGCCCAGTTCAGACCAAGGATTTGCAACGAGATGAGTTGAAACTTGCAACTTGCAATGCGCTGGTCTACAACATTCTGAGGACAGAAAGTTTATATCAATGCGATTAGACAAGACAGTGCATCATCTCCACAGGAACAACTCTCTGTACTTCTCTTCTGATTTCCAGCCTTCCAGGTTTATTTTGTAGCTAAATATAATTTGTAGCTTCTTAAAATATGAATGAGGATAGTGATTGTGAGATACTTGCTACAGTTACAGCACTAGTAGGCTAGTGATGAAACAGCAAAAACAAAAACAAAACAGCCTGAGCCTCAGATATACTGTAGTCATAATACATGCACCACCACAATAATTAAAATAACCAACGCCAAGTAATCGGTCAATGAGTATCTGTGTGTGTGATGTGCACACATACAGTGACCAGCAGCAGCGACGACCCACCGTCTGACACCAACAAGCCATGAGGATGGAGACAGACATATGTGTCATCAGCCACGGGGATGTAAATGAAGTGGACTCAGGCTCGGCAAGGACAAAGGCTTGTTGTCAGAGAATGCAGCAATGTTGCCACAGCAAGCGAACACACCATCTGCTGATAGTTTGTAACTGACTTGGCCAAGCTAATTGGCTGTTAAAGCAGGTGGCATGCCTTGTGTTCTAAAACCAGCCACTGGCGACCTGAAAAGCTATGTTGCAGGTGACACCATCTGCTAGTCTGAGTCGAGCTGAGGTGGACCAGTTCACACCGCTGCAGCTCCCTCTGCAACGTTCTTAAACTGTTTTGCCACGTCGTGAATCTTTGGTCTGAACTGGACTTTACCTGTATTTAAGATGTCAGAGGATCTCCTCCTATCCACATCCCTCCAATCAAACTCACCTCCTTTCTTTTGATCTTCTCTCTCCTCATGGTTCACTGCATCAGTTTCCATGGTCTCGTCAAGGTCCGCAACACTGGATTGCTTGTTAGCTTGTTTTTTCACATGTGGTATCAAAGGTGTTGAGCCATTTGTGTCACCATCTTGATCATTTTCCTTATTTCCAACCATGTCGTCATCGGTGTCTATATCAATGTCAAAGTCCACATTCATGTCCTCGTCGTCATCACTGAAAGAAATGTTTGTATTGTCCCCATTCTTGCGAGGAACTGTTACTTCAGGTGTGTTGACGTCACAGCTTGCAGGTATTTCCTCTGAACTGTCACCCTGCTCTGTGTTTACCTTTTCATTTCTCTCATCACTCAGCTCAGATGGCTTGTTTTCACTCTCCCGCTTCTTGCTCTGGCCTTGGCTAGGTGTGTTCTTCGATAAGGAACCTCTACTGCGTTTCTTTTTTGCTGAAGAGGAGCCTTTAATGAAGGAGACACCTACAGGAGATACAGGTAGAGCTGTGTGAGAAGATTATCAACACTTATCTTGTTCATTATTTACTTCTAGTTTAACACTTGATGTACATTCAGATGGAGACTTAAAAATTCACCAAGGTTCACCAAGGGAGTGTTATTATTGTGGGATGTTTATTATTATTCTCTGCCTTGTAGTAGATTTTTAGTGGTATTTCAATATAATTAATAAAGCTATTAAGAGGAGTGAACAAAATTTCAAGGACTGTTAAGAGTTAATTCTGATTCACCTCCTTGAATAAAGCTCTGTAATGTGTCAAGTACGATGCAAGTGATTCCCCTTTATCTCAGTGAGTTGATCATAGCTAAAAATGTATGTGCTCATAACTCTGCAAAGTATTTTAGATATAAATATCTATATGTCAGGCCTTGGTTATGGCATTAAAGTAATTTGTTATGTCCTATATTCTTTGCTTATGGCTCCCACTCTTAAGTACAGTGCACTTATTAGATAAAATATATAAATTATTTTGCTCGGTTTTAGGTGTGAAGTTCATAGAAATAACAGTCCTCCTGTTTTGTGTAATAAAAAAGAAATACACCCAAAAACATTGTTCAAAAACGAAATGCTGACAATGTTAATTCGTTGTTTTAAAGTGAATCTTTCTCACTCCTGTGGGTAATGGAATTAAATTGATTTTGAAGTAATAATCTTTAAGATTTCAATCTAAATAAATGTCTGTTAAGTTACTTTCTAATCTGACTGAGCCTATGGCCCACTGAGTATCTGTAAGTATTGCAATATTTATATATCAGCAATAATACGAACTGTGTGTCAAGAGCAAAACTTGTGGAAACAATGCTGTATTAAGATACTGCAAATGCAAACCGAACATTTTTCTACTGCTTTAGCTTCACATTAGAAGCATTTAACTGACGTAACACTCTTTGATTTTTATTATGAAGTAATCACAGAAAATATGTTTTTATTGAGCTTAGCGCTTACTGCTATCGTTCATCAAAAATCTGTCTCCAAAACAAGACAAGAGCCATTTTCAGCATTTTTTGATAATTTGTTTGTTTGAAATATTGCAGAGAGCAATGGACAAAGGGGTACAGCTACAGTGAGCTGGTGGAGAAAGAGCGTCAGGCGACAGGCTGCACACCCCCAACTTGGCAAAGTAACCAAGTCACCTGACTCCAATATTAACTTGTAAATAGTTGGGCTCCCATCAAATTAGATAATCGGCAGAAGATAATGCGAATTTATGTGCTTTTCCATCTACTACTGTTAAGTGAACATTAGGTGTTGATGCATCAAGATAAGCAGCTGGTGGCGCTAATTCTCCAGTCAGGCACCACAGCAGGCGAGAGTGCAACGAGATAACCTAGTTGAAAGATCCCCAGTCAAATCTCTCACATGAAGGAAAACAATGGATGTATAATAATGGAAAGCACAGAGGACAATCAAAAAATAGAGTTTGAAACACACTAAGATTATAGTTATGTGCTCTAGGAAAAGTTCTTACAGCCCTGTGTGCATAAGTGTATTAAAAGCAATCTAGAGATAATGAAGAGAGCTTTAGTGGCCTATGAATTAACGATACCTCATGGCTGTATGCCATCATTTATTCACTGCATGTTTCTGTTACACTTAATCAATTTCACCAACTTTTCCACTTCCCCCAAGTGTAAAATTCTTTTAGCAATATTTCAAGATTTTTTCAATTTTTTAATGTCTCCATTCAAGTTTTTCAAGCGAAACTGAAAATGCAGATTAAAAGAGATGGACAGAAATGTCCCTACGGACTTGCCTACAAACCCTTTGTTCATACTTAATCTACTGCTGCATTAAAATCACTATTTTTGAAAGTTAACAAATTAATTTAAGCATATGAATACTTTGTTCAGATTTAACCTCTCACAGCTAAAACTGTAAAGCTAAATCAGCTAAATCTGATTCTTATTTTCTAATTGGCTGTTAAAGCAGGTGGCATGCCTTGTGTTCTAAAACCAGCCACTGGCGACCTGAAAAGCTATGTTGCAGATGACACCATCTGCTAATTTGAGTCGAGCTGAGGTGGACCAGTTCACACCGCTGCAGCTCTCTCTGCAACGTTCTAAAACTGTTTTGCCATGTCGTGAATCTTTGGTCTGACTCTGAACTGGACTTTACCTGTATTTAAGATGTCAGAGGATCTCCTCCTATCCACATCCCTCCAATCAAACTCACCTCCTTTCTTTTGATCTTCTCTCTCCTCATGGTTCACTGCATCAGTTTCCATGGTCTTGTCAAGGTCCGCAACACTGGATTGCTTGTTAACTTGTTTTTTCACATGTGGTATCAAAGGTGTTGAGCCATTTGTGTCACCATCTTGATCATTTTCCTTATTTCCAACCATGTCGTCATCGGTGTCTATATCAATGTCAAAGTCCACATTCATGTCCTCGTCGTCATCACTGAAAGAAATGTTTGTATTGTCCCCATTCTTGCGAGGAACTGTTACTTCAGGTGTGTTGACGTCACAGCTCGCAGGTATTTCCTCTGATCTGTCACCCTGCTCTGTGTTTACCTTTTCATTTCTCTCATCACTCTGCTCAGATGGCTTGTTTCCACTCCCCCGCTTCTTGCTCCGGCCTTGGCTAGGTGTCTTCTTCGATAAGGAACCTCTACTGCGTTTTTTTTTTGCTGAAGAGGAGCCTTTAGTGAAGGAGACACCTACAGGAGATACAGGTAGAGCTGTGTGAGAAGATTATCAACACTTATCTTGTTCGTTATTTACTTTTAATCTAACACTTGATTTACATTCTACCAACCTTTTGTTCATACTTAATCTATTGCTGCAATAAAATCACTGTTTTTGAAAGTTAAATTAATTTAAGCACGAGAATACTTGTGTTGTGATGCCTATAACCAGCCTTAATGCCACTAAATATTTCTACATGGAAAACTTCTCTGAAAGAATGTATGATTCAGATCAATGGGTAGTTTGTGTCTAACACATACCGCTCAGAAGAGAATTCTCTGATTCTTCATTATCACTGTTTTCGGGGTCGGCAAGCTCCACATCTGGCTCCAATTCATCTTCAAAGGAAAGCAAGATATTGTATACATTTGTAGTAACAATGCACTGAATGACATGGTTTCAATCAATATAAAGACTTTAATATAGAAACGTAAAGAGTTAATGTTGCTTATTTAATAAAAAAATAAATTAGATTTGTAAAGGCTATGTCTTCCAAAACGTCCTTTTATTTGCAGGTTAGACTTTCTGTGAAGCTACATTGTAGGGTTGATGGTAATGTACCAAGGAAACACAGTGATGTGCCAGTGAGAGGCAGAGAAGAAGACGACCACTACAAACTAACCATGGAAGGAAACATCACAGGTTTAAACATGTTTAAAAAAACGTTTTGAGGAAGGAAATGCAGTCAACTTGTTTCTTAGACCTAAATGAACCTGTTTATACCTGGTATTAGCATGCGTCTTGGGTGATCCAATCGCAAGTGGACAGCCCTAAATACAAGTGTAAATGACCACTAAGGTGCAATGAGATCTGAGCAGTCAAGCCAAGGTGGACTGGGATGCATTTAACCACATATCCTTTGTAGTGTAAACGTGAATGCCTCCTGATGCAGCCCCAACAAGAACTACGTCATCAATGCAGGATGTGGGGGTTGTTGGTGACACCGTGCAAATGCTTTATAACATGACGCATTCACAAAGATTTCATTCATATCTCTAGCTGTACTGTCACAAGCGCTAACTTGACTAGCAAGCAGCTAGCAAGAGTGTGGACGTAATAACCATGCATGGGTCCCTTTGACCTAGCGTAAGTGACATAGCCAGTAATGAAATCTGGACACAACTGGTTCAGCTGGAGATCAAGTGGTAACCTCCAAGGCTGAAAAATGAAGCCACCATCGAGTTGCCAAAAACTGCAGTTCCTCTAATGGCCACTTGAGGCTGGCTCCAAAACAGAGTCAATCTCCATGGCCCCCAGTGTTAAAATGCTCAACTGTATAGTAGAAATAAACATGTTTACAGCCTGGTAGAAACAACAAGAGGGGTCAAGGGGCCATCTCCAGCTCAGTGTACGCCCCATATAGGCTGAGTCTTCTGCAGCGGCGTGGGTTTGATTTCAGCATGAGGCCCTTTGCTGCACATCATCCCTATCTGAACTGGCCTATCATAAGAGGCAAAATTCAACAAAAATAATCGAAAAAGAATAAACAGTTTTGGTCTTGACAGCTACCTTTCACATTCATGACAACTGTACTGTAAATATGGTCACTTTTGGCTCTAACATAACAAGATGACAACGGCCAAAATGCCGAACTTGAGGCTTCAAAACAGCAGTGCACAAATGGGTGATGCCACAGTAGCTATGTCCATTATTTCATCAAGTCCATGCTGGATAGGCATAATAGACACAGGTGTGAACAGTGATGTGTATCTGCTGTCCCCTGGGGTTTGGATCACCAAAATGCATGTGTTACCAGGTGGGTATAAACAGGCTAATTGATAAACACAATGCATTTTGTCAGCAACTCTGGATGTAAACAAAACTTTTGTTTGTAAAATATAAATAGATAAATCTCCACATCAACACCGTAAAGGTCCAGTGTTTAGGATTTAGTGGCATCTAGCAGTGATGTGGCAGAAATGAAACTTCTCCCGTGTGCCAAACATGTCAAAAAACTCAGTTGACCAAGATCAAAATGTGAATGGCACTATCTAGCTCTGCTCTGGGCTACTGTAGAACAACATGGTGGACTCTATAGGGGAGGACGTGCTCCATATGTAGATAGAAACTGCTCATTTTAAGGTAGCAAAACATGATTCTTATTTTCAGGTGATTATAAACTAATGAAAACATTGTTATGAATACTATATTCTATTTCTACCGATATTTCACCTTAAATCCTTCACACTGGACCTTTAAGTGTTAAACTTGACACATACCTGGAATCTCAATTTCCTCAAGAGATTTCCCTTCGAATCTTTCAAAAGTTCCATTCTCCATTGCTGACAGCAGCTCTAACATTTTTGCAATGTCAACAGCTGCCTCTGGCTTCTGATAATACTCTCTGTCGGTCTGAATTCTGGGGCCCAACAGTTTAGCGAGCTGACCAAGGTCGTCATTTGTGAGGCTGAGAATCTGGAAGAGTCTTACAATGGACATTTTAAAAAACACAGACCGGAGGCTTGCCTTGTTCTTTGCACCACAGCGACCTGTGAAAGTGACAGCGCACACGTGTCCCTGAAAGTAGCTTGTACATTGGGCATCAGGTCTTGCAAATAAGAAAGGATTATTTTCATGCACACCACAAGCTTCTCTCTTGTTCACAAGCAGTGTTACTGCAGCGAGGAGTGTGGTTGTCAGCGTTACAGCAACTTTTTGGCCGCTGTCGCTCATCAGGTTGATCTTCATAGTGTCCTTTGACAGAATTTGCTCAAACTGCGACTTGCTAACAGCAGTATCTTTGTGAAGCTCAGTCTCATCCCGTTCCTTAAATGACTTGAGGGTTGCTTTTGAAACTTCGGCCATATTTTTGTTGTAGACTGACATTTGCGCAAGTGTCACTCTGAGAAGCGCAGTATAGACCGGGGAGCTTTCATACATCGTCAGGCTTTTTGCTGCAGAAGCTGCTGTCTTCTCCGTGCACTGATAGAAAAGCTGCACATCATGTATGAATGGTACAGTTGGCAGGTTTTTTGCCTTTGGAGGGACGGATTTCCATTCTTTCGCACACAACTTTGTAAATGTCTCTGCTTCACGTATTGACTCTTTATCAGCTTCCTCTTTCAAAGCTCTGGCAAAGTTAATGTCACCAATTTTCTTCAGCAAATATCCCAATCTGAGCATTAAACTTGGACTGCCACTGGAGTTTGTCTCTTCACTGAAGCCAGAGAGTTCTCTCACTGCTTCAACAACTTTTCTGAAGTTTTGGGGTTTGATAGCATCTTCAAAGCTACCTATTGACCTTTTCTTTAATATTAACAGGAGTCGTCCCATTTGCCTCAGCCTGACTTTGACGAGTTCCTCTTTTTTTGTTTTGCTCTCATTGGTGTGGTACAAACACTGTGCCAGCTGCAGTAAAAGGGAATCTTTCTGGACTTCAGATGATATCTCATCGTTCTTCAGTGCGTTTAACATCTCCCTCACTTCTGATGAGATATTTTGAGGGTCTGTTGATTCTGCAACAGCAACCAAAGCTAAGACTTTAGTCTTGCCCCGTGGTGAAGGTTGTGTGAGCTTCTTTCTAGCACACCTTTGCATATGTCGGCACATCTCCTCACGAACATACATGCCTTTACAATAAAGACAATGTGCAAATGTTTTTGCATTGTCGAGCCTGTCTAAATGTCTTCTTTTCACTTTCAGTTCTCCGCAGTTAGTCTTCAAAACCTCTTGATTATGTTTGTAATTTCCCCTGTCTCGTAACTTATCCAGTAGCCGTTTCCGTTCTTTGGAGTTTTTGCGCAGCTTCAAAACTTCAGCTATATCAGGCTCTTCATTTTTATGTTTGTAAAGATGACGAGAAATTTTAGACTGGGCTTTCCCACAAACGTAGCAGTAATTTCTGTTGGTGAATGAGGGGGCTCTGGGCTCTTCATCCGAGGTAAAATCACCAGAGCTATAATCAGTCTCGTCCTCCTGCTGGATGGATGAAGCATCAATGGGTTGCTGCTGAAAGCTCTGCTCTTTAGAGGAATTTGACTGTGTGAAACTCGGACACTGCTGGCTGTTGTTGCTAGTAGATGGTACATAGTCTTCATCACAGCAAGATGCTGCAGAACTGGAGGGTCCTGCTGAGTCCTCATCCTGTAATTGTGAACAAGTAATTTTACACACTTAACATAACACAAAATAATACACACATTACAGACATTTTCAATTTTCTGACAGCATTTACCAATAGGGTATGAGAACCTCATAATCTCTCAACAAAGAGAGAGCTTGTTTTGTTCTCTTATCCGTCTCACTTTAAGGTAGATGAAAGAAATGTATGTTCCTATGCTGCTTTTCCAATCGTGTAATTTTAAGCCAGATTTCTGCTTGATACAAACAGGTTAACGAGAGTCCTTCTGCAGATATCTACCTGTGTGCCGTAAGTATTGAGTTATAGTTCAGAGCCAGATTCAAATCACCACTGCAATATTACAAGGATGCATTGCATATAACCATGCTGTATTGTGCTTTAATGTTTACATTATATGGATTGATGGTGGGCTAATACATATTTTTAGAGCTGGCTTTGCAAGATATGCATCAATAAAAGGTATAAGATAAATTAGCCCTTCTTCAACTTCCTTAACTTTGGACCAATCCCATTTCTTATGTTTACCACTACCTCTCATTTTCAGTGCTCCTTTGCCCCTAAAACAGAGTTGCAAGGGGTAGTGGCTGAAACCTTCCTCTGTGAAATGGGACAACCCTTCAAGACCCTAATATGTCATCAAAGGTGAAATGGTGTTTATGTAAGACAGACAAGCATGAACACTCGCAATCTGTTCACAACTAAAGTTTCAAGCTATTAATCGATCCAAAAAGTCATCAAATAAAAAAGCAAATCAGTGCTTCATTACCAGGCCACTGGCGGTGCTCTGTAGGCTAACATTAGCAACCCGTGCTCCTACCCTGTCAGTCTGCACTGATAGAGGAGCAGTAACTTAGTTGCTTGACTTCAGTTAAATTTTGGGCGTCAAACAGGGGGATGCATTATGGAAATATGTCAAAATGCAGGACTGTCATACACAAATCTGCAAGAACAATGTAACGTTAGCTAGCTAGCTAGTTAGCTACTGAGACATTAACATAATACCAGTGATTTCTTTTGTTATGCTTGTTATAAAGAAAAGAACAATAATACATGCAACGACGATGGTAATCATAATTCTTGAATTTTTATTAACAAAGAAAATGCATTTGTGGGTTTCTTTTGTTGCTTGTGCAGCCAATTTGCCATTAAATCCGGTTTTGAGTGCATCTCTGAAAACCTCAGTTTTGAGGGCCATGTAGCCCCAACCCTTCACCCTATCACTCTATCCCAGCAAGAATCAGGACACCCTACCCATAGAGATGAACATGCAAAACAGAGGAATAAGGGCTAAGTGGTAGGGGCAAGAGGTGTATTGGGATTGGGCCAAAGTTTTCACTATCAATAATCTCCACTGGCATTAGAAGAGAGCATGTGCAGCCAATCAAAAACAGATCAACAAGAAAATGATTGGCAGATTAATCAAGGATGGAAATACTCACAAGATGTAGCCCTGAAATAATTGAAAGACGGTATCTTAATTGCTAATTAAAATGAAAAAAACTTTTGCTGCAACATTAAAGGAGACACCAGTGACATCATTAACGCCTAACCCTCTGCCCCATCTCCCTGATGTTTAATAAGGGAAATCCATCAACACTTACACTTTCATTCTCTGACGAAGATGCTGCAGCATTTAGGTCTGTTTGTGATGTATTCAGTCCCTCACTGGATTCCTGTAAATATGAAGAGGATGGAAGTCATGAGAAAAAATGAAAACACAACATGACGTTTTGCATTTCTGCCGTATGAAATTACCCGATGATTGGCGCTGGTTCTACATCATTGTGCCCAAAGAGTAGGCACATAAAGACAGTTTCGCCAGCTGAGCCAGCTACTTCCAGTTTAGTGCTCTGCTAATTTGAATGGGGATAAAATAATTTAATTGTGCAGCTATTCTAGACTTTCTAACTGTTATTGGATCAAATTAATTAAATCCTGATAATGACACAAGTCATCTGATGGGGGTCGTGACTCTCCAAAAATTTATCCATGGTTTCACAGACATCTCTTTCACACTGTAAATCTATGAGACAAAGTATTTTTGGGCCCAATAACATTGTGTGGTGGACCCGGGAGTTGCAATACCACTGTTTGGCCACAATGAAATTGGCTTTAAAGCCCACCTTACTTCCTGAGGTCCAGGTTTCAGGAGCAAGTAGAACAGTGAACAGCCTATTTCATGTATATTGCTGCTTCAGAGGCTTTTTACTTTGACTAGAGTACACAATAAACACTTATTGCGGTCACATTTAAAGATATTAAATACTGTGTAGAATATTGTCAATCAGCAGCTATGTCAGATGTCTATTTTAAAACAATATTGGTCGAACCCTATTGTTGAAGCACTGCCAAAAACTTTGATTTGTAAATGTTTTGTAAGGCAGGGGAAAACTTAACCAGGTCTCAGTAGCTCCCACTTTAGTGTGGTGTGGTGATGCCAGCATTACTGCACAGGAGTGGAAATGTATGAACATGTGAGTAGTAGACAAACTGAAATTTGACATTTTTTTAAATTTCACTAATTTTTCTAATGACATCTCAGACTTTCATCATCTGTTTTGTAAAAGGATGAATGTTTCAGAGTGTATTTTTACTTCTTTACACTAAAAGAAAAGGGAAACATTTGGTGTCATTAATTGCAGGTTATTATGCAATGGTTTTACAGGTCCAGCCCATTTGAGATCAAACTGGGTTGTAGGTGGCCCATGAACTAAACTTTGACACCCCTGATCTAAGGCAACCCAATACAACATTATCTGGTATAAATCCTACCTCGGCAAAGCTATAATGTTCAATCTTTGTTGACAATATGTCCAATGACAGTATTTTAGAGATATTTTGATTTTGAAGAATTGGATGTCGTCATATAAGGATAATCTTCTCATATTATGGCATAAACAGAGGAGGGCAGAACAGTAAAATACATTTGTAGACATGTCTGAAATAAATATAAAAAGGTATGTTTAAATTATCTACTTTCAGTCATAAACACAGCACATATTTAAAAACAGAAAACAAATGTACCCGTGAGCGCCATGGGTAGGAGGACTCCCCATAGTTGTAAGTTATCTCCTCGCCTGGAGATATTTTCTCCACTGCAAACAGGCACAAGTGTGGTTTTCCCGCGAAGACAATTTTCTTCATTTCGCAGTTGGGGCTTTCATGATTGTCATTCACAAGTCTCCCGAGGGTCCCGTCATCTTTTGAAGCATCAATACTGCAAACAAAATAGTCTTAATGACACTTCAATTACTCTTTAAATCAGAGGTGGCCAACCAGTCAGAGACCAAGAGCCACACAAATTACCGTGGTACTACAAAGAGCCACATCATACACGTGTGCTTACAAACACACTCCCTCTCTCACAAAAACACTAAATGACATAAAATCAAAATCCATACATTTCCAATTTTCAAAGCCAGATTTATTTATCTCACACA
>NC_065527.1:42018457-42045047 GCF_006386435.1 Epinephelus moara | reverse complement strand
ACTCAACACTCTCTCACCTGCCTGTGCGCACTCCTCTCTCTCACTCGCTCCACTTAAGCCTGTTACATTTCTTAAAGGGCCATACGCACTCATAACAATAAATTGATTTTTTTATGACGGAAGAGCCGCACGCCAATGGTTTTAATTAATGGATCGAAGAGCCGCACACACTGATAGGCAAAGAGCCGCATGCGGCTCGCGAGCCGCGGGTTGGCCACCCCTGCTTTAAATATTGGATTTGTGACACTGACAGGGATTGAAGGTTGTGACAGACTGTTAAATATTTTGCAATTCTATCACTTTAGAGATGTCAACAGACACCTGCTGTACTCAAACAATTTAATTTTACATGTGAATTAAGTACTTTTACTTTTTTTTTTTTTTTTTTTACATCCTCTTACATTCTGTTCACCTTATCCAAATTCACACTCTTTTTTAAAATCTCAATCTATAAACATATTCAACATTACAAAGACAATAAGCACAAAGCATATAAGAACCAAAAAAGCAAACAAATATGAGGTTGTGGGAGGATCAGTAAATCAAGGTAAATTTGCCTATTCTAAAATAAAAAGTTGAACACTGTAAAAAGAATAATTACGAGACATCTGTCTCCCAGTTCTTTTAGGAGTTATGTGGGGACAGTTTTTCTGAAGCCAGTATTTTGCAATGGCCTTTTTACTTGCTGCCAGCAAAATCTTTAGGAGGCAGGTATCATTTCTACATATCCCATCAGGATGTGAATTCTAAATTTAACCTGATCAGGTTATACTTTCTTTACATTTTTTTAATCTGAAAATTTTAAGCTGTAAACTCACCGCCAGTTTGTTCCATTCCATGAGAAGTCAAACATGTAATTGTTCAAAGTAACACCACACTTCTTGTTCCTGGTTTCTTTCTGAGAGAAGATGTTCCCCCGTAACTCAACAACGAAGGCGTATGGTTCAATGGCTTCATGGGTAAACACGCCAATCCCTGCAAGAATAAAAACACAGTCCATGTTACATCTAATTACTGACCAAACATCCTATTGATGGCTCTTGTGTGCCCAAGGTCTCTTTTTAATAAAGACCTAAGGTCCTTCAAGTCCTTTGAAAAAGCATACTAAAACCTGAGCATTGTTTAAAACAACCTCCTAAAACACAAGGGCTTTTTAAAAAACATGATAGAATTGTCAACATTCAACAAAACCTTTATTTATCAGCCTGTGAAGCAGATAGACACCTAACATAAACTAGAATTGCTGCCTTGTGGTTGTATGCCTCTGTATACAAGTCAAGTTGCACTTAAAGTTTACATGCATGTCAGTAAAAACATGGATGCTTCACACACATCTTCCCCCCGGTAGCACAGAAGATCTACACAATGGTCACAGTTTCAAGGTGGGCACCCAAGATAAATGTCACCAATACAGTATCTGACCAAATGTCTTCCCTTCTGTTCCTGAGATATGACGTGGAGTAATGGCCAGGAAAGTGTTTTTTGCAGAACATTATGATCTCACAGTAACCTTGGCATTTGACCACCAAACCACCAAATTCTAATCAGCTCATTCTTGAATGCAAAGAATAAAATGCACTCTTGCTGTACCCTGTCTTACAGGAATATACACACATATGGTGCATCAGGTCTTAATGGGCTAGGTAGAAATCTAGATGTCATTAAGACTACATGTTTAAACAAATGGTTACATTAAAAAAACAAACAAACAAACCTTTAAGGGGGTTGATAAACCTGTCCTCCAGGAAGGGTTTGTCTCTGCAGGCCTTTATGTGCTGCAGTGCATCTTGCTCAGGAGTCAGATGACTGCCTTGTTGTTCTGCAGCAACTGGAAAAATGATCAAAATATATTAAATATGAAAGCATAATCAAAACTAACACTGGTTTGCATTTATCTTGGAAGACTGAAGATGTGTTCAACCTGTGGTAACAAGTCTGGTTTGGTCTAGTCAGTGCAGTTTTGCTTCCACTAGACGGTAACTGCGGTTTCTAACTTTTATTGCCAGTTATTTCATTTTTATTGCCTCATCATGATGCTTATGAGTCATTTGATTTATGTTATAATTTAAAATATAATATCTAACTTTTCTGCATTACAATGTCTAAGAACCACTGAACCAACATTATATATTTCGTTGAGTTGTTTACTTACATTGTCCCAAACATTTCCAACAATGTTCAAACCAAAAGAAACATGTATTTAATCAAGTACATGGTGCGTGTGATTTGGTCTCCATCGCCTATCAGCGGCATCATAAACCCTCACTGCATGAGCCACATTTTTTAGATATACTTTTTAAAATCTTGGTCATTTTTAACTATGTTTTGAACTGTGTCAGAAAATCCTGAGCTTCTGGATCTTGTGTTACCAGAGAAAAAGGTGAGCACACACTAGCAGGTTCTAGGCTAGCGGCTCCTTCATGACAACCTGAACAGCATCAGAGAAACACAGATTTTTCACATAAAATGGACAGGGGAGAAATTGATTGCAATGACGGCATTGCTTTGTCTTTTGTTGTTTTGATTGAGAGAACCCTAGGGGCAGCAAATTACATATTGTATGTTTAATTTCACATTTTAATAATTTAAATGATTTATTATTTAATAAAATCCCCCCCCCCCCCCCCCCAAAAAAAAAAATCAGCTGAGAGACAGTGTAGCAATGTGCATTATCAACTTCAGTGTTGTACGGTATTCTAAATAAAAGTAGTGTTACAGATAAATGGTTTCAGGAGGGAGTCATCCTTTCAACATACCGCTCTGCTGAGGCAAAAGATCTGATTCTTCATTATCCTCCTCATTATCAGACTCTTCAGGGTTGCCCTGCTCCACATCCGGCTCCAGTTCATCTGGAATGAAAAGCAAGACACAGTCTTTGTTTATATTTAGTTTAAGAAGGGATTTGTCGCTGATAAATAAGCTGGCACTGGCAGGTCTGATGTGTGTATTACACTGGACATGTACCTTCAATCTCGATTTCGTCCAGAGAGTTTCCTTTGAATCTTTCCAGAGAACCCTTTTCCATTGCCAGAAGAAGTTTTGCTATTTTTGCAAGTTCCACAGCTGCCTCTGGCAGCCGATAATAGTCCCTGTCAGCCCGGATGTCGTGGCCCAACAGTTTAGCTAGATGATCTAGCTCGTCGTTCTCCAGGTTGAGAATCTGGAAGATTCTTGCGATGTGCTTGTGAAGATGCACCGACCTGAGATACTCTGGTTTCTTTGCACGACATAGACTTGAAAAAGCTCTGACACAGTTCCCTCCGTGGTAGAGGCTTGTGGGAGAAGAGTTGGGCTTTGCAAACAAGAAAGGATTGTCTTTGTGTACACCACAGGCTTGTCTCTTGCTCACAAGCAGAGTTATAGCACTGATAAGTTCAGAGGTCAACAAAACAGCAACGTCTTGGCCACTCCTGCTCGGAATATTGAATCTGATGAAGTGCTTGGACAACACTTGGGTGGAGACGTCTCTCTCCTGGAATGTCTTCAGTGTCATTTTTGAAACCTCAGATGCACATTTGCTTAAGACAGATGCTTGTGCAAGTGTCACTCTGCAAAGTGCATTGTAGACCTGTGGGCTTTCATACTTCTTCAGCGTTTCCATGGCAGAAGCAGATGTTGTCTCTAGGTACATGTAGAACATCTGCACATCACAAGTGAATGGTATGGTAGACGGGTTGTTTACTTTTCGTCCACTCAACGAAGCGAGGGCTGTATGGGAGACGAGTGCAGACCATTCTTTAACACAAAGTTTCATGAATGTCTTTTTGTCTCTCATCATCTGCTCATTGCCATCAACTCCACTGAGGACAATGGTGCATATTTTTTTCAATGAATGTCCTATTTTCAAAGCAAGAGATGGCTTGTTGTAGCTCTGCTTTTTTTCATTGAAACCAGCAATGTCTTTGACAGCCTCAACAACTTTGTAGAAGTTTTTGGGTTCGGTGGCATCTTCGAAGCTAAATACTGACTTTTTATGCAGCGCAAGCAAAAGTCTTCCCATTTCTCGCAGCTTCTGTCTGATGTAATCACGTTTATTTGGATTATTTCCATACTTATCAGATAAAGACTGTGCCAGCTTTATTAGGAGGAAATCATTTTGAACTGCAGATGTAATTTCATCTGGTTTCATAGTTACAAGCAACTTCCACACGCCAGATGGAAGTGTTCGGGAGAATGGGGACTCTGCAAGAGCCATCTCTGTTAGGACATATGTCTTGCCCCCTGCTGAAGAGTTTGATGTTGTCCTGGAAGGACATTTGGCTACATGCCTCCACATCTCATTACGACTAAACATGGCTTTACAGTGTAGACAGTGAGCGTGGGTTTTAGTATTGATCTCCCCGTTTTTTGGCCGTCTTCTAAGTTTTAACTCTCCACTGTTGTTCTTCAACACTTCTTGATTATGTTTGTAATTTCCCCTGTTACGTAATTCGTTTAATAACCTTTTTCGTTCCTTGGAGTTATGGGGAAAAGCAAAAGCTTCAGCGATTTCAGGCTCTTCATCAGCATGCTTTAAAAGATGACGAGAAATTTTACAAACACCTTTCCCACAAACATAACAGTAATTTTTACTGGTGTAAAGAGGGTCTTCGGAGTTCTTTCTAGGCTTGCGGGGTCTGACGTTTACACCCCATCTGTGATCATTAGGGCTGAAAAAGGCCTCGTCCTCCTGCTGGATGCAAGAAGCATCATCTGATTGCATCATGAAAGTTCCTGTCATGTCTTGAGAAGAATCTAAATCTGCAAAAGGTGAACTGTCCCTGAAATCCAGCTGAGTGTTGATGTCAGCAAAACTGTCATTGCGACAACTCGGCCCGCTGTCAGGTAGTTTGTCATCATCGTCATCATCATCAGAGCAGGAATTTTCAAAGCTGGAAGCTGATGAGTCCTCAAGCTGGAAATACAGTACATACAAGGAATTTTATACAAACATAATGTTATACACAAATGAACATGCAATTTGCTGTTTGCTAGTGTGCCTCAAAAAAAGAATTGTTTCAGAGGGGCAGCTAACTATAGTGGCTAATGCAAAAACGTGAAAATGCAAAAACGTGACAGCGCAAATGGCTGTATCTATAGCCACTGTTTGATTTGTCTGCTCTTGGGTACTATAAAACATGGCAGTGCAACATGGTGGACTCTGTAGAAGAGGATCCGATCTCTATATAAATATAAACAGCTCATTCTACGGTGATTATATTACAAACTAATGACAACATCCTTTTTTAAAAATGATATATATATCCCCCCAAATTCCTAAAAACTGGACCTTTAAAAGTGAAAACGGGGGGGACAGCTAGCCAGTCTCTATTCAAAAGTAACAAAACCCACCTGTCATCACCTCTACAGCTGATTAATTAATACATTATATCTATAATCTGTACCAAATCCAAAGTGTGAAACTAAATTGTGGAGTACAAGTGCAGCATCCGAAACGCCACACTAACATGCTATCTAGTACACTCAAACAGTATGCAAGATTTTTTAGTATGTCCGAATCCTTAACATGAAACCAACAACATGAAAATAACGATCCATTTCTGGTGAAATACTACAGTCTGAAAGCACTGGACACTACACCAGCATCAATATCCCATATTGCAATGTGGCAGACAGCAAGCAAAGCTCTGTAACAGTAATTACGCCTCAATTTAAGTGTAAGTGAGAGTTATAATAATTTTGTATTTTTCATTGGTTTTTACTTGTATTTGGGGTTTTTTTTTCTTCTCAATGTAGCTTGGTTTCAGTTAGTTTCCAGAGTGGGTTTGCTCATTTCAATCTAGTTTGTTTTTGTTTTTTAAACATTTATTTTTACTTTAGATTATATTAGTTTCAGTATTAGTTTTAGTTTGTTCATAGTATATTATGTGGGTATTTGACAGGGGGAAGAGTTAAGAAGTACAGAATATTACAATACAAACATGACATATTGAAGGCAACTGACCCACAGTCATGTAGACAGACATGACAGTCTCAATAAACATATGCACCAGTGCCTTCTGCTTGTTGTGTGGCTGGCAAAGATTAAAACTAGATTCAAAGAAATCCAGCACTAAAGACAGTACACATTTAATGTTTGCTCCTTATTTTACCACTTGTTTTCATCTGCTAGCTTAATGTCTGATATCAACCGAGCATAAAATCTCTTCAGTTGATTGAGAACTGGTCACAATCTGTAATCACCTTTCCCATTGGAATAAATAGACTCAGGACCGTCACTAGTCTCCTAAAGGGGCGGGGCAGTGGTGATCCCACACGACACAGATACAGAAAATGAATGGAATGTGGGCCATCTCCGTTTACCAGCGGTCTCTGCCTTACCATAATAGTGGGCCCACTACCATGGATAGTGATTAATTCGGGACACAGCCTATTACTAAGTTCTGTAATCACTGTAAGGTTGCCAGGTGACCAGTGAAAACTTAAGGAGGTACTGAACCTGGCCAAAAATCAGCAAACACCCTCCACAATTTGTCATTTGAATTTTTATTTGCGATCTTTAGAAGTGTGTGAGATCAGAGTCTGCATATGTCGATAATGCTACAGTGAGGTCTTATTTACTGGAGAAGCCAGACAAGTCCACGTAGACAGTCTGTAAAAGCATTCAGTGTAGTCTACTACATACCCTTTCATTCCTTGGTGTTGATGTCGAATCATAAAGGCGTGAGTATGAGGCACTCGATCCCTCATAGGACTCCTGTAAATGTCAAAATATGTTAGAAAAGTTGTGTGAAAACTTGACACTTGGGTTTTCCTGCATTATAAACTGCAATTTTGCAAACTGCAAATCTGAGTCACTATGTGTACTGCCTTAATCAAAATATACTCTATGTGTTTGCAAGATGTATGGAGAGTCTAAGTGTCCAAGATTGAATAAATGAGACTAAATTAAATAAATAATTATATAAATGAATACAGACAATATATATAATAAAACCATGAAATTGTGAAATACTGCCATACATTGTAAGAATTCCATTCATTACTATTAAATGTAATTTTATCTGGCTTGTTTCCACAATGAAGATTTATTGCAGGTCATTTTGCGCACACACACACACACACACACACACACACACACACACACACACACACACACACACACACACAAATGCACACATATTGGTCTAATAAATTTAAGCACAAAGTCTGACCCTTTACAAGTAAACTGGACAGAGTTACTGTCAGCACAGTGTCATTGAAATTTGATGTGTGTTTGGATGTTCCAAAAAGAGCTTTAGTGTGTATGAAATAACATAACTGCAAAGCTGCTTGCTAACTTTACTTGCTCCTTAGTCATTCCTGCCACCAACTAGCTTAATATGCCAGACTGACACGTAAGGGTACTTCACAAGACACCAGTGTCCCTTTTTGAGTGATGTAAAAAGTCAGTGTCACTTGACCTGTGTTTGGACTATATGTTTGACAAGTTGGTATGAAGTTATTCCTTGTCAAACAAACATTGATTTCATAGACACGTTAAATAATTGATTTGTGACCTTGCCTGCAACTGAGTGTTCATGATAACTTAATAAATTCAGGTTTTATCACCGTAATGTCCCTTTAGTCTTTCCCCGTTCAAGTAGATCAATGACACAACACAGTGGCGGGATATTATCAATGTTTGGATCACCAGGTATTATCTCAAATCTTAGTGTGCAAACCTTGGCTAAGCTGCTACACAATAGCTTTTTGCCATTTTTCTCCTGATGTGACGGCACATTTCTTTTCTCCAAAAGGGTGCTTGGCTTTAGTGTTGACGCAATACTGGCCTGGTCTATGTGTATCATGATACAATTAACAGCACTACATTTTGACTTTTTATACAGGATTAGTATTAACTAGGTGTAAATAATATTCTGGCAAGTAACTGAAAGTTTTATGACAGAAATCTAAAAGCAAGGGTCTGTTTATAAAAAAATCTTACCTTTGATCGCCATGGGTAAGCTGAGTCCCCATAGTTGTAGGTTATCTCTTCGTCTGGAGATATTTCTGTCACCGCAAATAGGCACAAGTGTGGTTTTCCCTCATAGACAATTTTCTTCATTTCACAGTTGGGACTTATGTGATCATCATTCACAAGTCGTCCAAGGGTCCCGTCCTCTTTCGAGGCATCAATGCTGCAATAAAAATACTCTTAATAAAACTCAAACCCCTCTTAAAATGACTACACTTGACTGTATTGTTTTATCATAAAACACATTAATAAACTGCAGATAACCTAACCAAGTCTCTTTATGACAAACTGAAAAACAAACTGATAGCTTACCACCACTGTGCTCCTATCCATGGAAACTCAAACAAATAATTGTTCAGAGTATCCCCACACTTTGGTGTTTTGTCTTTACGAGAAGAAATCTTTCCCCGATATTCAACAACAAACGTGGATGGTTCAATGCCTTTGTGGGTGAACACTCCTCTCCCTGGAAGGGTAAAGATTGACATGAAAACCTAAGTCACATGTGATGCTGCCAATGGTGATATGCATGACCATAACATCGGTTTTATTTTCAACAAATGTATTTTAAGAATGAAAGACAAATCTCCTCTTGGCATTCAATTAACATGTCATTCCCATCCACCCTTCCAAAAAAAGAATAAACGTATTTCTATAATCTTTTACTGTGCAGTCATTTAATTTTTCCCTCCGTGTGACTTGTCCAACTTTAAACTGGGTTGCTGTGCATTTTCCAGCATGTCTTTCATTAACAGACAGAAAAGAACAATATCAAGTCTGTATGTGGGCATAAAAATGGACAATAAACTGTAAATATCAGTACTTGTCTCTGATCATGGCCCCACTCCTGTTGAATCTATAAGAACATTTTAAAGCACCAATATTTAGCAACACTACATCTGGGAGGCACTGAGTTCACTCAAACTCCCTTTCTAACACACAAGATAAGGATGTTTTTTATCATTCATATCTACATAAAAGCCCGCTGTAAGGTAATACCAGAAATCCCTTCGATACCAACATAGAGACTGCTATTGGAAATGTACTTCCTACCTTTAAAGGAGTCAATAAACCTTTCCTCCAGGAAGGGTTTGTCCCTACAAGCAATTATGTGCTCTAGGGCATCTTGCTCTGGAGACAGTTGACCCCTATGCTCCATGACAACTGAAAAAAATCCAAACATGCTAAATTAGATTAGGGTGATAAAAGATCAGCTGAGCATGCTGTAAATATATTGCATTTTGAATGTTAATAAGTATTTTTTTTTTAAAAGATATTTTTTGGGGCTTTTTAGCCTTTGATGTATAGGACAGACAAGCGTGAAGGGGGGAGAGAGAGAGAGGGAGTGACATGCAGCAAAGGGCCACAGGCTGGAGTCGAGCCCGGGCCGCTGCAGCGACAGCCTTGTTCATGTCATGGGGCGCCTGCTCTACCACTAAGCCACCGGTGCACCTGTTAATAAGTATTTTAATCACTTTCTGATATAGGCTACATGTACAACACTACTTTGAAACAATAGGTTAGTTAGCCAACAGAAACACTTTGGGGCTATGAGATGTGAAACACTGTGATTTGCATGTGTAAAAAAAACCCAACAAAACTTTAAAACATTATGTCTGTGTGTCTGTGCATGAAAGATCGAAGCAAGCTTGGTTAACTCAACTACAACTTAAACTTAAAATCCATCACTCAGGACAAGTGTGCAAGCGCTCACAACATTCATTTCTGTGATGTCTTTTTATCCAGTGTGTGTTACCACACCTGGCAAGTATAAACTCTATTTTGCCAAATGATAATCTAAAGAAGACCCAATCACAACTTGTGTACAGCTGTGTAGGACTAATATAATCAAAGCGATTTGGAAGCTTTCCAGAAATGAATATGCCATATTTACCCTTTGCTCTCTGCACCATTGCACTACTGTCCTTTTTTTTTTTTTTTTACAGATGTCACTGTGATATTGCTTATATATTTATCCTTTTTGTATAAATTGTTTACTTGTACACAATGGTCAAATGTTTGCTTAATGTTACATTGTTCAGCTTTGTCCTTGTTAAGCTGCATGTCCATTACTCACTTGTAATATTTACCACTCTATTGTCAGTTTAGTGAAGTGAAATTAAACTATTTTGTCTCCATTTGCTGTCAACTCCATGCACAAATGCAGTCTTTAAACAAAGTTCATGTTTAAATACCATACGAACATGCACAGTAAAGAAACCTGTGTTGAGACTATGACCATTGGGAAAAAAGTGAGAAACCTGAATAAATAGGCTGTGGTCTGTTCTATAAAGCATTGTCTAACTGTGTTTCTATCAAGCCATTTTTGCTAAGCCAGAGTTGTATTGGACTGTTTACTTTCTCCTGCAAACATGCCTTGCTAGCATGCTAACACTAACCAGCAAGTGTTAAGGAAGCTAGCAGTAGTTTGCCAACAATCTATCTTCTGCTTTTGACTTAAATGCACGTAACTTTAATATATATATATTTAAAACACGTTTACCTTTCTTCAATATCCCACAGTACTTGCAAGAAGTGGTACAATTGTAGCTAACACAGTGGCAGCCATCTTTCGTTTCTCTCGTCTTTCAACAGACCTCGTGACGATGACGCTATAATACCTACGGTGAAGGCGGCAAATCCAGCCAATCAGATTGTAACATCGCCGACTGACACTGGAAGCAGCCAATCAGAGGTCGTAGGCATCTTGACCAGGGGAAGACCATTATTATTTCACAGCAAGGACAGTCCTTCACGAAATTACTGGTATATGTGGTTTATGGGGACACACACATAAAAAGACTCGTTTATTGTCCTCGTGTACGAGCTAATACACAATAAACATCTTATAATCACTTAAACTCCTGTAACTGTTGTCTCAAAAACAACTACGTTTTGAAATGTGTTTATTTAAAAACAACATACAATAGAAAATACTCAGAACCTTGGCAGCCATTTCAGTGCGTTCAACAAACAGGTAAAATTGTGTTGTTTTTTCCCAAATGGCAATAAAGTTGACAGCCTTTTTATACAGTGATACATTTTTTTTTTTAAACTGTTTTCAAATCAATTCCTAACATTTTTTATTCCCATCATTCGGACACTGGTGATGAAATTGGTCCATTTCTATTGATGAGGCAAATATAGAAAATTGTTTCATTAAATGTATAGGACGAAAAATTAAACGTCACTCTGACCAGACTTTTTGCAAGTAAAGTTATCTGACAAACAAAATTATTAAGTTATTGTGTAAATTTATCTTTAACATTTCACCGTGGCAAGTTGGAGAAGCCTCTGGAACATCAATTTTACAAGAAGATATAAAAAGGAAATAATCCAGCCATGTCACACTTTGGTATGATTTCCTATGAATTCCAGGAATTATTTTGTTATTTAGTGTAATTCCTAAATTTCTGAGAAAGACTTAACAGATACTGGGTATAAATCTGTGCAAAAATATTGGGTCTGGAAATAAGCATGTGCTCTTTGACTGACACCAAATAACGGCATTGATGCACAGTTGAAAATCAAAGTACACTGCAGGTTTGTCACTCAACATGATGATTGACTGTTTACATCTACATCACGGAAAGTTGTTTTCAGTTTGTCTTCTGGACGTTTGACATTAACAGCGATCAAAACAGTTTTTCATTGTAGCTTTTTTAAACAAGGACAAAAAAACCTTAAGTCCAGTTTGCACGAGAAATGAAGGAATTGTAACGTGGAAGGAAAAAAGTAGCATTATCTATGAAAAGCAACCATTCAGCAGACAAAACAGAAGGACAGCAATGTGTCCTCCTGAGCAGTAGTTAACAGTCTGAATGCTGAGCTGTCTTTAGTCCCACCTACACAACATGTGTTTTAGGAAGTATGACTTTCTTCGCAGTTCTGCACATTGTAGTTATGTATGCCAGAGATTTATTCAGTTCATTTCTGTTTATTGGGCAATGTTTAAATGAACAGTTTATCTACAAATATTTACACCACAAGCCGCTGCACCAATAAAAGGTCACTTCTGCTTTTCATCACTCCGAATCCCCATCTTGTTCGTCAGGTATAAATGGTGGATCATCAAGTGTTTTCTGTTCAGTCCCTCCATCTTGCCTTGCTTTTAGATGCAGCTCCCTGACAGTGAGGATGCGGATGAGCATGGCCTCCATGGTGCTGTCGTCCAGAGGGGTAGAAGAGAACCACAGGGGGCTGTTGGGGACGCAACAGCGCTCAGGGTGAAGGTAGAACAGGTTGGTGCGCTGCTTGACTGACTCCGAGCTGGATGGAAGAGAGTTGTTAATGTCAACATGACTATCAGCGAATTAAGGAGACCAATGTGCAGCTTTAAGTTTCATTTTAGTCTTGATAGAGACACGATAAAGGAATTTGGTAGGGCAAGACAGTCAACATTTTAAATTCTTAAGCAACAACGGACACACCAGCTTGTGGGTGTCAATATTTTGCTTGGGCAAAGTTACTTAATACACGCACTAAAGGATAGTTTCACAATTTTTCAGGTCCATCTTTAAACAATAGTGAGGTGTCCATACGAACACTAAAACAGTTTTTGGTCATTCTAAGTAGTTCAGTTTGTATAAACTCACCACTTGGAAAGATAGAACTCATACAGTCTGACTGGACAGCGGAGAGGGTTCTCTGTGTTCTCCATCATCTCCAGGATATCCTCTTTACTCTCCTCTTCCTTACGCTTCTTTGCCGGAACCTCTGGATCTGAAGAGGGCACAAACACATTTATACCATTTTTAATCTAAATCCAATAAATTAAAAAAATATTTTAATTTAAGAGGACTGCTGATGTGTTTTACTTTCTTAAAAACAGGGATGTCCCTATCTGATCTCAAAGTTCTGTATCAGAGTCAATCAAGGCATTTTTTAACTGAATGGGATTGGCTAAATTGAGCTATACAGAGCCTGATCCGATCCTTTGTTTTACATAAGCTGTTTTTACTCGCGAAGCTTTAATGCACAGCAACGCCAACGAGGGCAGCTGCTGGTAACTCTCCAACTCTCTGCTGTCTTGTATCTCCTCCACTTCACTGAGCTTCATGTGTGTGCAAGAGCAGGGCTGAGCCCCATCCACTGCAGAACACCACTTGCCATAAACAAAATCTCAGTATGAGTGTGAAAGTTATAAGCACTTGTTTCATTTTAGCTCAGTGTAGGAGGGTCTTGGTTCTGCTGTCATCTGTGGTGCATGGTGACTGAACGCCTTGCTCAGAGGAGAAACTGTTAACTATGCAGAGCTTATGACAACTACACTCACCTCGTTACTGCAACAAAAGCCCTGCGAGCAAAAAGCCAATAAGGGTAATTTATTAATGCAACCTAATCTACAAAAAAGATGTTAAGACGACAAATAAAAACACAACAGAATACAGCTCAGCCGCATAATTTAGGCAAATGATGCAGCGAAGCAACAAACAAGTGGAGAATACTCTCAGAGAAATTCCCTCAAGACAGCCACGAGGTCACCAGGATTTGAGGGGGGTGTGTGTTATTTCATTTATATTGACTTATTCTGTAAAAATAAATCAATAAATAAAACAATGAGAAACAGCTTGGATGCATAGATTTTTTTTAACGCATTGCAGAGCTATTCCATTATTAAGCACAGGCTATGGCCTGCACTGGACTGATATTAGTGACTTTCAAGTACTTGAGTGCGCACTGTAAAGCTGTATTATGTGGGACAACAGAAGTATCTGATCAGAACTCTGAGTCAGCACATACATATATTTACTGACTTGGATCAGGATCGGGGGCAAAAAAAATTGATCAGGACATCGCTACTTAAAATCTGTACAGCCATGTGTTGAAACAAATCAGTACTTCATTTCGACCATCAGCCACACTGGTACCTGACTCTGGCTCGTTTATGGATATTGGGGGATAGAAGCGCAGAAAGGTCGTCTTGGTGTTGTTCGGGTTGGTTTTGGTGCAGCGCATGACGTGGGCGAAGGACAGCTGACGGTGCTGCTCCACTGTGGTGAAGCCAAAGTACTTGCAGCAGAAGAAGAGCAGAGTGTTGAGGAGGACGATGGGGGAGTACGCCCCCAACTGTTTACAGTCCCAAAGATACTCCTCCTCCACACGGGAATGGATATAACCTGTAGAGAGAGGGAGAGGGGCGGTTAGAAATCTGGTCAAATGTTGGTGTGAAACACAAACTGACAGAAGACAAAGAAACAATGAAAAACATGTATAACTCACCGCTTGCTGTGATAGAGGGTTTGAATCCTCTCAGCATATTAGTGAACTCGGTGGAGAACTTGTTGTAGAACCGATCCATGAATATGTTCTCCACACGACCGTTCTCAAACAGGTACTAGAGAGAGGTTACAGAGACATAATAAGCAAAGACATAACTGTCATTTATTTAACTATAGTGTATTTGCTGATGAATGCATTTAAGTAGATATTTCTGCCTTATTCTACTGTTACCTGATCACTATCAGCTGTATTGGAGTTGTGTTTGGTTTCTGCTATTGCAAACTGCACCTTTCCTGCTGCTTCACATTAAAACCTTTCCACTAGTAAACCAGCAAGATGCTTTTATTAAGTAGAAGTTATAGAAAGTACAATCAATAAGTTAGCAGACCTACGTTTGCACTGCTATTCTTTAATAAAAACAGATATAATCAATCCGATATTGACACATTCTTCATTTTTTTCTGACTTTTTTTAATGTGACAAAGGTCTTGCCTGTTGAATGCCGAGGCAGAGGTAGAACAGGCTGTCAGGGGAGTACGGTTCTCCATTGGGGCGTTTCACCTCACTAATGAAGCAACAGAGGCCATAGCTCAGCTCAGCAGTTGTGCAGCGAAGGACATCCTCCTTCAACTCCATGGGACGAGCTGAAATCGAATCATCAGAGTTAATCAAAGGTTAATAAAAACGTTCAATCTTGATGTATACTGTCAAACTTTATACACATAATCTGGGCAATGATACAGTATTTAAGACAACACGAGAATGTTAGAAACAACATCTAATGATCTGTTGGATGTTCTGAGCCGTTTTTCTCTTATGAAATACGGACATGGCTCAGAGCTGTCCTTTGTCTGTGTCAGGTGCGTTCTCACCAACTGGAAACACCACATTTGGTTTAGGCAAGGAGTTGCACCTGGGCAGAGCGAGCAGGTGGCAGGGCATGACGTGGATTACACCGCAGTCGAGCAGGCCGTTTTTAATTTAGTCGAACAACAGAACCTCTTTCGGTTCCTTTAATTTGTCTGACAATTTCAGCTTTGGCCCTTACAGACACAAGATTATAGACATTTTTGTTGCCATCTTTGTGTAGATGACTGGCCTTACTTGCCTTAAGCTGTAGGAACCCTTGGACATTACACAGACTTTGTACTGGGGCCAGGCAGGGTTAAAGTATATTTAAGTTTAATTTCCAATCTAACTGATTTGGATATTTCCATTCTCACATACAGTTCCTCCAGGTGATGTCTTGATAGTTTCAGGTTTGTAGTGCATGTGTAAAGAGGCTCTGAATAAAATTGTCCACCAGATGGTTTAATATTATTAGATAATCTTAAGTCGAGTAAATGAACTATCAAGGTCAGCTCTAGTGGTTGTGTTTACGGTACATTCAGACTTACAACCAAAGCGTGGCTTCTCCAGGTTGGGCTGAGTTTGCCTCCACTGGATCCATCGTTTCCAGACATCCACTCCATACTGACTCTTCAGTTTTGGGACATCGAAAGCCACTGTCTTGTTGGAAGAGCCTTTTTGAGTCGAAGTGTCAGCTGCCTTAGACCGCTGTGGCTTACGACCCTTAGACAAAGTAGAAAGAGAAAGGGGGGGGGGGGCCGGTAGTTGTATCATTGTCCCAGTACAGATTTATCTTTTGCAAATGCAATCATAAATAGTCTTACAAGCAAAGGCTGCAAGCCTGCTTTTGTTCTGTCCTCTACACGGCTTCATACCACACTGAGAGCATTTCACCTGCCTGTATTCTTTCTTGATATTTGTGCTTACAGAGGTAAGTAAATAGGCTACGCCATTAAATGGTTTTTTTTGTCTGTATTTAATAGTGTTTGTTTATGATGTCTTGTTTTTTTCTTAACCTTCAGAATCTTTTTATGATTACTTGATATTATATTCTAGCCTATTATGATGTGTTATGATAGCTCAGTTTAGTTTAGTTTAGTTTATTAGAGCAAAGCCAGAAAAGGAATAATATCACTTGACTTCATCTTCCTAATCTATGTTGTACCAGACAACGCATGCTCAACAAACCAGACAGAACAGCAACCTCACGTGTCTGAGGTGTCTACATCTTCATTATTGAGAACTTGATCCAAGAAGCTGTAGCCTACTTTTGATGACTGTCCTTTTCGGATGCTGTTTATCAAAACAAAATACTGTTGCACGCCAATATTGACTCAGTGTGTTCAGTATTGCTGACAGCCTCTCACCCTCAACCAGAGCCAAAGCAAGTACTCTCTGCCTCTCCATTTTTGTAACTAGCTACTGATTACTGTGAAATACGTAAAACAAAAAATAAATAACTAAGCTGTAGATTGATTACAGGTGTTGGTGTGCTAACTGGCAGGGTTTTGAGATGTAAAACCATACAATAATGTTTATGCATCTTATTCTAATTTATTCAACTTAAGGGCTGTTTAAATAAAACACCAACTGAAATGAAAAGTCTTTCTTTAGGAGTCATTCAACATACAATGTACTTCCATTTCCACAGCTCCATTTACCGTGGAGTCAACCGGCAGATATATGGGACAGCCCCACTCTGCCACTGCGGACCAAACTGTGGTCAAAAACGGTGAATAGTAAGATCCTGTCATCAGGA
The DNA here is from genome assembly GCF_006386435.1 of Epinephelus moara. NCBI lineage: Eukaryota > Metazoa > Chordata > Actinopteri > Perciformes > Serranidae > Epinephelus > Epinephelus moara. The sequence goes on along the minus strand of NC_065527.1, from coordinate 42,028,260 downwards.
TTAAAGTACTCTGTTGCTAATTAGTGCCTACTGTTATCACGTTCAGGCCCGTCTTTTACGTTCGGGGTGGTAACAGCAGCAATCTCGTCAAATGAAATGGGTGACATCTGTAAATGCGCGAGCAGTATCTTCAGGGTGTCAACAGGTATTTGACACTTGTATTTTCAGACCTTTTTTATTAACAGTTCTGGAATATTTATAAAATTTTTGGGGACCTGCAGACACCCTGAACTTATCTCTTTCCCAAACAGTTACCCTCTTTTCTCGGGCTTTCCTGTGAGCTTGTCGTCTTCGTGGAGCGGCAGGTGAAGGGCTGGGAGATCGCCGGGCCTGCTCTCTCAACCGCGCCATCCTCTCCAGAGTTTCTGACAACGACACCACAGGAAACATGAGACAAAGCACACCAAAGCAAAACCACAATATTTAGGATAACAACCTGTTCTTTTTTCCTCAAATGCAAAACTTTAACTCCAACTAAACTCTTTGAAACATACATCACATCATGGTGGAGATAAAACTCAAATGGTTTATTTGGCTTCACGCATGTCACAAAGTTGTACATCTCACCAACAGTGAAGTCAGCTTCAATGTCCATGGGAGGCGGAGCAGGAGGTGGGGGCTCAGAGTCAGGCTCACTGGTCATGCCCGCAGGAATGTCTAGAATCGGGTTGAGCTTCTCCTGGGTGAACGGTCGACTGGGAGACCTGACACCTGCATCAGAGGAGGCGTCCTCCCAGTTGTTGAGGAAACTGGCCAAGTCGTCTGTGTCCAAGTCGTCACTGTAGTGACTGGCCTGGTCTGTGGAAAAAAAAAAAAAAATCTTATATAAAGATCACACAACAGAAAAAAATTGTGGGTAATAATTCGATGAAACACTGAAAGATGGAAAATGTGGATATAAAATCCTAATACGCAGGATGAATTCTGTATCTACATACTGTCGTCAGCTTATGTTATGACCAAAAATCTCCAAAGTGCTCAGTACTTCCTAAATGTGCATTTTCACTAAAACTGTAACATTCAAAACATGTCTGCATAAACAGTCTCTTACACAGACAACTACACCCCTGTTCTGTCTATTAGAGATGCAAATCACAAGTTTAATCACCATACAATATTGCATCGATTCTTTGATATCCCAAAGTCTGCCATGATATAAATATGATCCATCAATACAATTCAGGGGCATGCGATCGATGAAACAATATCAGTAAATATCCTCCTTGTCTTTTTCTTGGCTGCTTGCCATTTTCTGCCTGGCTGCTAGCCCTGTTTGAATGTTTGGGAGGGAGGTGTGTTTGGACAGGAAATGGTGACACAGATGTACGATGGAAATTTCAAAATAAAGGCATGTCTTTAAGATGACAATATGTATCAAAGGTTTTACTATATGTCAGTAATATTAGATTGTTAATCAATTAATTGATATATGGATCCAGATCCATGTATCGTTAAATGTTTATGCAGAAGTGTTTTAAATGGTAAGGTTTGAGCAAAAATGCATGTGTTTGGGAAGTACAGAGCATATCACTCGTGTGAGAGATTCTAAACAGATGTTTTGACATAGTTTTGCTTTTGATAAATGCAGCTCCTCATTACTGTAATTTATCAATAATTTGCTCCATTTTTGGATTCTTGATTCACCGTAAAGGCATGTGAGAAAAACATTTTCTTCACGAATTCAACGATGATCAATGATCATTTTTGTGAGTAAAGTAATCCTTTAAGACCAATCTTCCATTGAAATCAAGCAAAAACAGTTTCTCTTACCATCTGGAGCAGCTGGAGCAGCTTCTTGTCTCCCTTTCTCTTTCTCCACAACTTTCTCCTTTGGTTTCTCTGCTTTGTCTTTCTTCTCGTCTTGTTCTGCGACCATCTCCGCCATGAGGATGAGCTCGGCCTCGAAGGGGTCAGACGGGATCTTTTCCTTGATCTCCTGGATGGTTTCCACGATGCCTTCAGCGCTGTCCATTGTCACAGGAAGGAACATGGGTACAGGAAGCTGCGGTAGACAGAGTAAGAATATAGCAGGGACTGTAGTGGGAAAGAAGACACTCAGTGCTGACTGTTTCACAGTGTTGCCTCATATATATATTTAATTTTGTAATAGCAGATATAGGATGATCCATTTTGATCCGATTTCACATTTCAGCAAATCACTCACTAAAACCAGGTGTGTGTTAAGCGTACCGGTAACGGCAAGCCCACAGGTCTAGGTGTACACTGGCTGTACATATTCATGGGTACAGGAACATACACCGGCACTGGGATAGGAACGACCATGACTTTAGGGAAGATGTCATCTGTAGAGAACAGAAAAAAAGTTCTGAAAATTGTGAGGGTTAACAACTGAGTAATATTTCAACATAAGCAAGTCTTTAGTCGAGACACATAGATATCAAATACAAACAGCACATTCAGTTTTGCAAATCAGTGATGAAAGATTCGAGAGCTCCAATCTTTATTCGAGACAAAATGCAAGGGCAACATATTAATTGATATCTTCTAGGAAAAAGATCTATTTGTACCGGCACATACAAAAACACAGCAGAGCAAAGATGTTGTCACCATAGAAACACTGATGTCTGAGTGTTGCTTTTACCTGTCTGTGCTTCGACATCGACTGTCTGTGTTCTACAGGAGACCCCTTTGTTCTGCACCAGCGGTCTGCAGAGCAGGGCCTTGTTCTTCAGGATTTTCGGTCCAGGAGGAGGAGGATTGACTTTCACTGCATCTGTCTGCACACTGATCTGAAGGACGGACAAAAGACAAAAAAGAGTAACAACTCCAGAATTAATAAACCTATAACAACTGAATAATGAGCTTATGGCAGCCATGGCAGAGATCCTTACTCTGTAACTCAGCTCGTAAGAGTCAGTGAACAAACTAAAATGTTGTTTTCATCTGTGTTTTTATTCAAACCACATAGCCTTATTTTGCAGATTAACTTCTCCTCAACGTTTTCTTGCACTGAACTGCAGCTGCCCATATTTTTTTCCTGCTTTATATTTGTTTTAAAATATTTTCAGCTTTGTCTCTTCTTGGGGCACTTTAAGTTGCCTTGTTGTTAAAAAAATACACTTGTATTGCCTTGATTGATGATGCCCAAAACAGGTTTTTTTCCTCATGTGACATAGATCTGATGTTATCAGAGTAGAGTGGACACAGAAATTTGATTTTTACCATATCCTTTAAAAAATTTGTTTTTAGCAGGCTTGACTGCAGCCAATAAGGTACTTGCTCTCCGCTGGCAACCACCTCACATATTAACATGTAGACATTGAACACTTTTCTGGATGTGATTGTTTTGGAGCTTTCTGTGGCGAGAATGCATGGTGCAAGTGAGAAAACTATTCTGCAATGGACAGATATATCAATTAAGGTAAGGGTGCTTGCCGTGACATAACATACTGGTGGTGATGATGATGATGATGTATTAATTTTCTCTGTAGATCTAGGGGTGGGTGGGGGGATGAATCGCCACGGGTATATGTGAGGGGAGAATGGCTCCTTAAATTGTTCATTTATGTACATATGTATGTAACTACATAATGTATGTCACTTCTCTTCCCTGTGGGAAACACAAAAAACAAATAAAATAATTGATCCGAAAAAAAAAAAAAAAGAAAGAAATTTGATTTTCTCCAATCAGATCTGGGCCACTTTCATATGTGGTCCTAAATCCAATACATATCCAATAACTGGCCATGCGACCGCTGTGGGAAGTCACATCGAAATTCAAGTGTGTTTTTCCCATACATCCATGTTTTTTCTGTGTCATACTTCACTGCACAGCCGCAGACCACTCACCATAAGGTCGGAGTGGTTTGTTGAAACTACAGAAGGCTGCTGAAGTCTGCCCCAGTGGCCGGCTTTAAGAGAGCTGGACCGCAGGATGCTTTCTGATGGGAACAGCTTGCCTACATTTTGAGTCCTGCCATGACAGCCTTGTCGGGAGGCGCAGACAGAGATATTGGAATGAAGTTCAGAACAATGTACGGATGTCTAGGGTTGCATTCCAATATCTCTGTTCCTATGGCAGCCCCAACACTCTTGAATTTAGCATTAAGCCCTGTATTATGAATGTAGCCACAGAGTGCAAATGTATGGAAAAATCTGCATTTGCTTTGTTTCTCTACATATTTATGCACGTTTTCCCTATAATTAGTCACCTGCCTGTGTACTGAGTATCTAATTCTACTATCCATAAAATACATATAACATGCCGACTCACATGTCCAGAGTTCTTTGATTGAAGGACTGTGCCTGTGGAGACAAAGACAGAGTATGAAGCCTTCAGAGACAACACTAGTAGCAACTGATTGAACGAACATGTTTGACATATAGTTCATGAATACCTGTGTTAGTGTGTTGTGTACTTTGTTGAACAGTTCTGTCAGATTTCCTCGTTGGAGAGCCTGCGAGTGAGATAACGTTGGCGATGACAGGTGTGGCCTCCCCTTTACCTGCACATTCAAGAAAACACCAGGAAACATGAGAGACAGCACGGGTTATTACTATCGATGTCATAATATTTTAATCAAAAGCCAGAATTAAAATAAGCACAATACTGGGAAATAAAACAGACCTTTAAAGATCTCCCCCTGCGTGGCCACTTTATCACAGCAGAACTGTAGCACACAACTGAGGTCACAGAAGTGTTTGACTTCTCCCAGCATGGGAAGACTTTGCTTCAGTTTCCCTTTGCGGCCACAGGTGTCACACTTTGCAACCTGACAGAAAAAAATCCATTTAGATCGTCATCACCATTGTTTAGTCTAACAGTGGTTTAAATAACTGCAGTGAGGCTTGCTTACATGGCAGAAGAGCATGGTGTACTTGGACCTGCAATCCTCAGAGCAGAACTCCTCTGTTGAGCCTCCATACTGAGCCGTCACCAGCTTCTTGGACATACTATGGCAGTAGACGCAGGACTGACAATGTTTCCCCCAGTTTTTAGTCAGGTCATGTCTGAAGAGCAGCTTACAGCCTGAGAGGAAGGAGAGGAGACACACAATGCATGATTACTTTTTCAAGCTTCACACCTCTCCAAGACACAAGCGTGTTGTTCAAATATGCTCAATACAAGTTGTAAATAATGATATGTTTTGGTGTGTGATTGTGATTCATTTTCTCCTTACCATCACTGCAGAAGTAGCAGTCTTTGTTGTTAATCCTCTTGGCGTCCCTGGTGATCTTTTCGATCTTACAGTATTCACACAGGCTCGTCACATAGTTGTCTTTTTTGAACTCGTAAGCGCAGTCCATGCTGCACACGAAAACCAACTTGTCCTGCACACACAGAGTTGATATAAACCGGTATTCACATTAAATCACCTTTTAATTTCACCTTTTTCTTTGGTGGCAAAGGCTTCTTAACATTTAAAGATGAGGCCTCTAGACGCTTCCTCTTTGTTTTGTTCTGTATCTTTGGGAATGAGACTTCCAGGTATAGTTATAAGTGGTAGTAATGAGCGCTGTGTGTCCACACAGCATGTTTCTTGGCAGAAAAGCTGCGGGATGGTGTGGGGAAGGGCTTGATCCCAGCACTTCATAAAAAAAGCGCTCCTAGCTTGCTAGCTCCACAGCTAAAATGCTTGTCCCTTGTCCACAGTGAGTAGTCAGTACGGTGATAAAAGCCCAACATTCACAACCATCATTGAGTGTCCAGCTGATTCACTCCCACAATTAAGCTTTTCTGTCTTTAGTATGACTGTTTTTGTCCAACATATCATACAGCTCGGAGAGATGCAACAAGTTCTCCTAATTTTCTTAGTTACCAGGGGGACGAGTCCAACCCAATACCATAAGTTATCTGAAAAGGAGCGACAGTGACAAGACCACACAATTAAGGCAGAGCACTCGTAAAAAGGACACTGGGCACAGTGGCTTTTTCTAAGGCAGCTGCATACACTCTATCCTCACTGGTAACAATTGTAAAAAAAAAACAAAAAAAAACAAAAAAAACAGAAAAATAAAACACTATATGACAACACACCCTTAACTGCGATGGATTGCACATGATTCAGATTTTACACCCAACACAATAGATAGGAGGTTCAGTAGATGGGGCGGGGGAATAACAATATTTTGGGAGCTTTTTAAAAGACGGTTATTAAAAGTTTTCAAGATGTAAAAAAATCAATATGGCTTAAACAATCAAGATTTATACAAATATCTACAGATGAAGCATCAAATGAAGCAAACTATAAAACAGTGCAATTTTGTTGAGGTAGAGTCAGGAATTACCAAAGTATTTATTTCGGGCACATGAATCGGACCTGGGCAAGAAATTAATCACAAAATTGTATAAAGAAGTGGAAAATTTAAAAGGTAACAATACAACATAAAAAAAGAAAAGTGGGAGAAGGAATATGGGTGGCAGTCCATAGTGACATATTTTATTTTACCAGCTCAGCAGAAACCTTAGGATACGAGATGGTGGAGACTATGTGGTGAAAAAAAGCCAATCATTTTCATGTCTTTTGAGAATGCCCTTATATTATACCTTATTGGCAGGGTTGAAAGAAAAGCATAGAGAAAATTTTGAAAGTGAAACCTCCATTTACATTTGAGGTTATGTACTTAGGAAAAGAGAGTCAGGGAATAACAAGTTCAGGGGATAAATATATTCAGAATAATGTTGGTGGCAGGTAAAAAAGCCATCACCAAGAAGTGGCTAAAAAAGGATGCACCTGAAATGGAGGATTGGGTAGAGGTAATGCATAATATTTATAGGCTGGAGAAGCTGACTTTCTCGGTTAGACTAGAATCAGATTAATTTAACAATTTCTGGAGAAACTGGGTTGATTTTATATCACCAGCAGACTTTGTCCAGTAAGGGCACTGGGCCTTATAGATCCCCTTGGTTTCTGCTACAAGTTTTGTTTTGCTTCCCCCCCCCCTTCCCTTTTTGTTTATGGTTTTTATTTATGGTTAACATGTTTATTTTCGTTTTTACCCTCCAACAGGAAAAAAAGGACTCTGCAAGAAGGGAATGAAAATAAGGATTGGAGTGACTAAAGTATTCCATATTATTTCTGGTTTACTCTACTTTAAGTTAAACTGTGGGCTTATGCCTATCTATGTTTCCATTCCCCTGTATAGAGAATGGGTTTGTTCTGTATATCTGGAAAACATGTATACAAGATGTAAGATGTTGATGGGATGATGCTGTCTGGAATCAATAAAAAAAGTTAATTACAAAAAGGAAAAAGAAAACACGCCCTTAGAATAGAACAGCTCAGGAGGATGGTGAGATGCCACTGAAAACTCTTGTTAGTGCATCTCTCAGCGTCAATGTTTTTGTGACAAAAACTGAACACCATCTGTGGGGCAAGTGGATCTACATATATGACTATGTGGTAATCAGGAAAGTCCCAGAACTAATCTTTTGTTCCTGAAATAATCAATGAAGATACGCTGCTCCTGGTGCGTAAATACACAAAACGTCTCTCAATGGGGTCAGACAGCAACTCTGCTCTCTGTTATGTTCACAATTAAGAGTAATTAATATTTTCCTCATTAGTTATGTATTATTTCACCAATCCACAAGCCCCTGTGTGTGCAACAAGCAGAGTGTATGCACATCTATAAGGCACATCTTGCTATCCGCATAATGCACCCTTGAAATAGCAAAAAACATACTCTGCCTTTCTGACTTTAGACCAGGTTTTTGTTGGTTAATGGTGCAATCTCCTTCTGCTGCCTCAAATTAGCAACAATACACCTGACCACAACTTATTTTGAGACCTACACGCCCATGGACACACAGATAGGCTCAAGTACATTGGCTACTTACACAACGTGGGCAGTGGCCATGGCAATGACAACTGCCTCGGTCTAAAACTAGCAATAACAGTTAAGCTGCTTTGCGCTTGGTCTAAGATATGGCCCTAAATATCAAACAGTGGGTGAGAGTCCCTATTTTTGTGAACTTTTGTGATATTCACTGTTATCCCACAGGACTCTTTCTTGTGGCACTGTTGCACTATTTCTCCCGAATCTCTCTACTTTTCTCTTGAATCAACAGAAATACTGCATACTATAAAACAAACTTAAACCTGTCCATCCTAAAACTGTGATCAGTGAATTAAAAAGTTATTCCTATGCAAAATCCGACTGCCTCTTTTGAGAATTTAAGAGCCCACACCATAAGTCAAGCAGAACAGAGTCTCACACACACACACACACACACACACACACACACACACACAAACAAGTTACCTTGACCTGGAGGACGTCTGGTTTAAAAGCTATGTTACGGGAACACTGGGCGCAGTTCAGTTTCAGTGGTCCTTTGGAGGTCTCTTGCACAGTTTGGGTGGGAGTGACACTCTGGATTTGGGTGGATCCGATAGGAAGTTTAGTGAAAACATTCACCTGTTTCTGGGACTTCTTGAACTTATCCTGTTACACAGAAAACGAAACGAGTCTTGAGTGAAAACCACTGCAGTTTCTAGTACAGAGTAAACGAGTGTGAAATCAAGTCAGCAAATACTTGAAGCTGGAGGGGCTATGTCCATCTATTTCTAAAATTTAAACACCCACTTCACACTGTGATTGGCCAGCTGTGGGGAGACAAGAAAGAAGCCATTGTTCAAACTTCTCCCTGTCTTTCAGGAGAGACTGTCTGAAAATTTGAACAATTATCCAAATATTTAAACAATATAACACCCACTGGGGATGCCACCGGGAGAAACCTTTTGGATATCAAATGTCATCAGTTCCTCATTTTATCCTATTAGACACTTGTGTGAAATTTTGGCATAATTATGCTATGTTATGGCCAAAAACACGGTTTGTTAGGTCACTAAATAGGTCACCTTGACCACTGACCTTCAACCACCACATTCAAATAAGTTCTTCTCTGAATCCAAGTGAATGTTTGAAGCCAATTTGTAGAAATTCCCTCACAGTGAACTTAAGATATGACGTTCATGAGAATTGGACAGATAAACAGATAGACCGACAACCTGAAAACATAATGCCTCTGACTATCTATCTCCGGCTTGGAGGCATAAAAATACCGTGAAACTGCCAGAATCTTAAAAAATACTATCATACAATTTTTTGGTCATACCACCCAGCCCTAGGTGGGCACAGTGGGCAAGTACTGTGATCGTTTCTGGCTGAACACTGTGTAACACCAGTAACACCAAGTGCTGCAGCAAGCCTAACACCAATCAGATCTTGGACAGCTGGCTTTTCAACCTGCCTTCAAGACTAATCGATTGGATCAGGTACAAAGCCATTTTGATTTTCAATATGGTGGATCAACACATGTTTTAAACTCAGGGTTCCTACACATTTGGAATTTCAAAATTCCATACTTTTCCATACCCTAATTTCCAGACTTCTCGGCGTTTTTTTTTCTTCTTTTTTCAGAGAATATGCGACATCTGAGTAAATATATCAGCGTATCATATTTCACATCATATTTAATTATTCTTAATAGGCGATTGTAGCCAAGTACCATAATGGCATGCAAATAAAAACTCAGGTAAACTCTCTCCAGTTCTGCTGTATTAACACTGGGTTTAATATATTTTGCTTCCATCTCTCTGCCCTGCTCTACTCTACTTCAACGCTACAAGCTCTCTCTCTACTCTACCAGTAGACTACCACATCTACCTGTTGCACAAAACGCACATAGCAGTGTTTCCCCTAGGATGGAGTTGTAGCAGCGGAGGTGAAGCACACGCATGAAAAATAATTTTCACATGTGTGAAACTTTTTTGTATGCTTGCAAAGCACAGCCTGCTGGGATGTTTCTGTGTATCTACTGGCACCAGAAGGGCTCT